>NC_134457.1:225239347-225539347 GCF_047948215.1 Lycorma delicatula | reverse complement strand
TTCAACATCCTACAGCTAATCGTTGTTGAGTTATTTGAGATACATACGTACGTACAGACGTCACGCCGAAACTAGTCAAAATGGATTCAGGGATGGTCAAAATTAATATTTCCGTTGAAATCTGAAAACACACAATACTTCCTTTACTTCGTACAAGGAAATAAACTGAAAATGATTTCAATAAGTTGGATGGCGGGAATACGTTAAAATTAAAGAAAAATTAGAAAAAATGTATTAGAAAATAATCAAATGAACGTATTTTAAATAAAAAAATATAAAATCCTAGACATCAAAAAATACACTTAAGAGAAAAAAATCTGATGTGGACATTACATGGCTTCCTTGTACGCCTATTAAATTACACACCTACATTTTTTGCTGTACTTCATTTAAACTTATTTCACTTGAAAGTGAGATACGATCCTCCAATTCTTTAATAAGGGGGACAGTTACGCAATTGCTGAAATGCTAGTTTTTATTAACATCAAATGTTTATACAATTATTAATTCAACAATCTTACATGAAATATCAGGATAGAGTAAAAGTTTCTTTATTACTCGTATTACTAGATCAATGTTATTCGTATCTTCGTGAGTTGCTGATTAACAAAATTTCGGATCTGGTGTGTCGTATAAAAAATAAGTTAATAATGATTAAACTATTCCGTTTAGTGGACTCCAGTATACTGGTTAGAAATGTTAATTTCGATCTTACGGTGTAAAATATGTTTACAATATTTTACCGTTGATATTTTTACAATAATTTCCTTTCTGCGGCAGCGAATAAATTGCCATT
This sequence comes from Lycorma delicatula, assembly GCF_047948215.1. Lineage (NCBI taxonomy): Eukaryota > Metazoa > Arthropoda > Insecta > Hemiptera > Fulgoridae > Lycorma > Lycorma delicatula. The sequence goes on along the minus strand of NC_134457.1, from coordinate 225,538,551 downwards.
TTAATACATAAATACATTTGAATACCGTTTCCTCATATTAATGATTACATTTAATTAACATAAACATTTTATTATTATTTTATCAAAGCAAAGAGATCAATTTTATTCATCTATGAAAATACCTATTACCGGTTGAAATATCGTTTTTTTTAAAGCGGCAGATAAATTATAACAATGTATTCAGAAATTTCAGATTTAGAAAGGACATTAAAAAAATATTATTTAATAATCAATACGGCGCATTTTTAGAATTCTATTTATGTATTTCACAGGTCTGGACTGTAGGTCTGGACTAACTGGACTATACGCCAGTTAGGTTAACAAGTAACCAAAAAGTGATTTCTGTCTTTAATTTTTTGTCATTTTATAATTTTCAATAATAAAATAGGATTTGTAGTGCATCACAGAAAAGCGAACGGGAAGTTAAATAAGACTACTCTGTAATCATTATCGATGTTTTGAACAAATTTATCGAGTCTCAAATAAATAACCGAAGATATAACTACAAATGTAGGATTTAAATTTTCTTTAAAAGTAGGTTTTATTTCTAAAGAAAAAAATGAACATATTACATAAAAACGATATCGAAAGAATTTCATTTCATCGAATATCTTCATATTTTGGGCGATGTATTTAACATGAACGTTTGCTTGATCGCATATAATTTTATCGCATGAGGATTGAAGTAATAATTCTGAATTTATGAGTATGATTTTTCAGTTGGTACTAAATATAACAGAATAACGAATGATATCTGTAAAAGACTGAACCGTCCAGAGTTTGTACATTTCATCGGTCTGGAGGTTCCGCAATTAAAAAGCAACAAAATTACGTTTTAAAATATACGTGTCTTGGCGCACTTGTATACGTATAATTTTATACCTTAAGTACGAGTTATTGTGAAATAACACTGCATATTGGGAAAAGCTGAATTCATTAAATTTTGAAAAAGCTTAAAGGGGTATTAAAGAACTGTTCAATTTTGAAAAGAATTGAAGTTAATGAAAAATGTTAATAATACTTTTTTTTTATTTGTTAAACCGACTAAAAATTAAACCGAAAGAAGTAATATTACTTAAAAATAATTTTAATTAATTAAATATTAAGCTATAAGCAAACATCGACGTAGTTATAAACATATTCTCACTACCGAGGACTTTGTCCTCGACGAATACTTCTTAGGAGAAAAAATAAGTAAAACATTAAAGCACGCAAATAAAGAATTATGTAAAAAAACTTTCTACTTTTGGTAACATTTTTAAATACGGAACCCTGTTCCTATCTCCCCATCCCCGTGACCGATCGTAACCATAACCGAATGCCATTGATGGGTCCCGTATTCTCAAAAGTTTCACAAAATTTTAAAAAATTTCATAAAAATCCGTTAACTCTGTTCGAAGATATCAAGCAAAACAGTAGCTGACGAAGAAAAGGATGATATGTTTAATGCCTCCCACCGTTGAATGAATTCGGGCGAATACATAGTCAAAGCGATACGCTATAGAATTGTCCAGTTAGTAAAATAATGTAACTTCTAGCCCAAAAACGACAAATAAGTAAAAAAGGTGGCCTTGTTCCCACATCTTTATGGAGGATTTGAATAAAACCAAATACCATCAGAAAGTATCCAGATACTACCTAGCGGATGTTAAATAATGTGCAAAAAATTTATTTACCCTATGTCTAAACGATTGCAATACGTAACCCACAAAGTCCCCTATCTCCCTAATTTCTTGAACGATTGTGATTAAAACTAATGACATTAATACCCCGTATAAAGACGGTTTTGAGAAAAATTTCATCCGAATCGGTCCATCCAGTCTGGGTATAGTAAGCAAGAAATCAGGCAGGGATGCAAACTACATCATACATATACATCCTTCCAAAGTGTTTCTTTCATGTTTATAAGTTTGAGGGGTCGTGAAATTTCAAGTTCTGCGAAAACCTGGCGATTCCAAATTGAGCTGATAAGTGTACTTTTCCTAATGTAATGTACTGTGGTGTAGAAATTTAATCTAAATATATAAGAAGACATCGGTACTAAATAAAATAAAATAGATAATTTAAAAATAATAATTTAATCATGTTTAAGGCCTCACTTTATAACAGAAAACAGAAACCATTAACGATTCTCAAAAAAGTAAATTTCGGCAGCGATCTTTGTGATGACGAACCTGCACAAATTTTACCGATAATTATTATATCTTGATAGTAAATTATGGCCGTTCGCAATTTTTCATATTTCATAATTATCAACTTCATTTTCGTGATCCTAGCGATTAGCCGACTCGAAACTCATGAAATGAAATATGTTAAATACGAGGTGTCTGAGAAAAGTAATGAGATTGGTAACACTGCGAGCGATCTGGAAACGCTGTGTCTACCGGTCTGTGCTAGACCGGTTTGTTCATCCCTTCCACATGCTCAGTACGAGTTTCAACTCCGTTCAGCTAACACATTATTTTTGACAGCGCCATCAGTGAAGTTCTGTTTTTGTTGTGAGTTACGAAAATGGAGCGTCGGAATTTAGAGCAACGTTGTGCAATCAAGTTTTGCGTTAAACTTGAGGAATCCGCGAGTGTGACCTTTGAAAAGTTGAAACAGACCTATGCGGAACATTGCTTATCAAGAGCACAAGTTTTCCGCAGGCACAAATCATTTTTGGAAGGCCGAGAACACGTTGAAAATCAACCTCGTTCAGGGAGACCTTCAAGTTCAAAATCTGACGAAAACGTTGAGCGTGTGAGTGTTCTTGCGAGATCAGACCGTTGTTTAACAATAAGGATGATAAGTGAACAGTTAAATTTAAACACTTTCACCGTACATCAAATTTGGACATGCGAAAGGTTTGTGCAAAATCGGTACCGAAAAACCTCACAACGGAACAAAGGACAATCGAAGAAACGTGTAGTTGATCTTCTTGAAAGGATTGACAACGAACAAGAATTCTTCAATCGTATGATTACAGGTGATGAATCCTGGATATTTGAGTACGATCCTAAAACAATGCGGCAAAGCGAAGAGCGGCACACTCCGTCATCTCCTCGACCGAACAATCTCGAATGAGCAAATCACAGATCAAAACCATGTTTGATTTGCTTTTTTGACAGTAGGGGTATCGTGTTAAAGAATTTGTTCCTCCAGGACAAACTGTCAACCAACTGTTTTACAAAGGTGTCCTTCAAAGACTCAGGAAAACAGTGATTTGCGTGAGACCAGACACTGCATACAAGTGGCTGCTTCATCATGACAATGCCTCGTGTCACACGGCCATTTCCATCAGGAAATTTTTGACCTCAAAACGCATTCCAACGGTTCCTCAACCCCCCTATTCACCTGATTTGAGTCCTTGTGACTTTTTCCTTTTCCCGAAACTGAACCGTGTCTTAAAAGGACGTCATTTTGGAACTCTGGAGAACATTCAAAAGACTGTGACCGACCGGTTAAAAGCCCTACCAGCGCTGCTACCAGGAGTAGGAACAACGACTCCACCGGTGTATAGCTGCCCAAGGGAGCTACTTTGAAGGGGATAATATTGTTGTTTGAAAAAAATAAAAACTTTGGTAAGTAAAAAGTCAGTCTCATTACTTTTCTCACACACCTCGTACTAACATGAAAATATATTTTTTCTTATTCCTAAATAATATACATTTTTGGATTTCACGTTAATTCTTGCAAGAAAATAAGTCTTTAATTCAGTCTGTATTTAATATGGTCGACGTGAAATAATTGATTAATAATGCATCCATTTAATAAAAACGCCTGAATTCTTGGAGGCATTTACGGGCTGGTTGATGAGAGTTACAAGGAAGAGACCTTGAGATTTCACTTTTTATTGAGATTAATAGCCTCTTAAAACGATTCCTCCGTCTGCAGATGGTGCTATTTACCATCCAACTCGTTTCCTTATTCTTGTTGATCCATTCTTTTCAAATGTTTGTTCTTTAGGCGTAGCCTGACTCCGCTAGATCCCCCGTATTAAAAGTGTCGGTATATGAAGACCCATCTTTCTATTGGTGGAGAAATTAATATTAAATACAGAATTTTGTTACAAAGAATTATAGATATTTGAACTAGTATTATAATTTCTTTATAAAATAATGTTTTTTTTTTATTTTTATTTCTGTATTATTCAAATTTGGTGAGGTCGATTTTTAATCGTTAGATAACTTTTCTATTATTATCTACCTCAACATCCCTAAAAAAAAAGTAAAAAAATACAATTTTAAATTATTGTAGCATTTTAATAAAGTTTCATTGCTGACAAGAGACATGTACAGAGTACAGTAGGCTTACATTGTTCAGTAGAATAACAGGCAATCGACCAAACAATAGATCACTATACAGAGGCTGAAATTCATCAAGAACAATGAAGCAGTGCAATAACAAGATATATCGGTTCTGTTCTGGTATTAATACGTGATATGTTAAATTGCAAAACCGCATTTAATTAAAATATATGGGGGTGTTAAAGAGGAATAATCCGCACTGTCATATCTTTACTTGGAGTTGAAATGTACACCAGTGTTAAGATAAAAATTTTAAACTAGATACGAAATAAAAACCTAGTTATTTAAAGTAAAATACAAATTTCCTGCTTTTTATGCATTTTTGATAACCTTTTGCAAACCAAAAATTTCTTTTTGCAGATATTTACATACTTTATGGATTATATGCAACATAAAAAGTTTAAAATATGCATGAAAATTGTCAAAATATGCAACTTTAATAAAATAAAGTAATTTTTATTTTTTTTATTTCAAAATCAGCATACAGTTAGTAGGTTAGTTGAATAACATATCGATAAATTTTATAATTAAAAATTAGTTAACATTTTGTTGCTTTTGTAAACATAAACAATCAAGTACTGTTCCAAATGTTTGGTAGTAAGATTGTGTCTTCGATCACTCAAAATATTTTTGTAAGTTGAAAAAGATCGCTCCACATCCACTGAGATATCTGGGCACTATTAGAGAGGGTGCTATTTTATCGCGTATTGTTTCTGGCAAAAGTTCACCCGTTCCATTAATAAAACTATCAATTTGACATAAAGATTCAAAGCCTGGGTTATCGTTTAAAATGTTTTCAAATTTTTCTTTAAGTTTACACGGGAATGCCTCTGGCAATGCGGAGTTCATTTAGCGGATTTTATTCATTAAGTGAACAGATTCAGGCAACGCCAAACGTTGAGTTTCAAGCTTTTTAATAGTCGCAGGTATGTGGGAAAAATGAGTGCTAATCACAGCTATGTTTTTTTTTTTAATATTCTTCCTAGGACTGACAAACTGCCATAGCCTCTGCACTATGGAAGACGTTTACTACACCTCTGATGCCCTCGACGTGTTGATTGTAAAACAGTATAGCTTCAACCCACGTTCCCCATCGAGTTACTACTGGTTTGGGAGGTAAAGGCACATTTGGCAGTTTTTCTTTATAGGCCTTATTGCGAGCAGGTGCCTTAACAAACACTTTCAATGTTGAAATCAATTTATTTATACTCCCAAATGTGGATCCTTCTTCTTCAGTGAGTCGATGTACTCTGTGAGAAAAGTACGTCATATGAATCAAATTGGGATAAAATACGTGGAGGGCTTTGGCTGCCTTCGGATGCAGCAAGGATTCCCTTGGAGGGATGGCTTTGCCATGTAGGGAGCAGCAACTGAGAAAAATATTAATACTCTTTTATCTGCAGAACATTCAGGAAATACTTTTTTAATACCCTAATTCACAAATCTGGCGATCGTAGAATGATTTGTCTTTTCAAAGTCTTTGCAGGTCACCAAATAGGAAGAAGAAAGCTCTAGTTTTAATGCACCGACAATTAAATTCGCAATGTAACGGCACAACTGTCGGTAGTTTCGTCAGTTGAAATCCAAATAATGCTATCCTTGAGTTCATTGCGTATTTCTTCCAGAACATGTAGGTAAATTGTTGGTATGTAATTTATACGCAATGTTGATTAATCTGGTACATTTTAATTCAAACAATATTTTTACAAAATATTTTTGAAGATAGAATCTGTAAGTTTGTAAAGCGAATTAATTGTAAGCAACGCTTCATGTAAATCCATGCTAAAGTGATTTTTTGGTTTATCTTTGGAAGGGAAATCACTGCTACTTACCGCTGTTATAAGTTGTCGTGGGCCTTTCTTTTGCAATCCTGCGATATTAAAACTTGTCTTGACGTATTGGTTTATTGTGCAAGAAAATATTTTTCTTGCAAACTCGACAATATAAAACATTTCTGTCGTGTGTAAATGTTCCAGGATAGTCAGCTATCCACGAAGAGATACTTTTTTTCGGGAGGCATGGTACACATTAAACTTTGCACAAATAAATAAAAAACTAAACTGATGCAATGAGTGCCTCAACAATAACACGCATAATTTTACTGCAAAATGGGAGGACTGCTGCAGTAGGCGTGCGCGACGCAGAACGGTATTGTCCGTCGTTGTCTCGCGTGAGTCTGTGTTTTACTTAGCTTCATAATATCTTTTTTTTTCCTGTTTAACCTCCGGGAATCACCGTCAGGTATTACTTCAATGATGAATGAGGATGATATGTATGACTGTAAATGAAGTGTACTCTTGTACAGTCTCAGATCTACCATTCCTTAGATGTGTAGTTAATTGAAACCCAACCGCCAAAGAACACCGGTATCCACTATCTAGTATTCAAATCCGTATTAAAGAAATTACCTTTACCAGGATTTGAACACTGAAACACTCGACTTTGAAATCAGCTGATTTGCAAAGACGTATTCACCACTAGACCAACCCGGTGGGTTTCTCAAAATAATATTATTAACCTACCAAAACGATACACGCCCGGCTGCTAAGTGCGTTCTAAGAGCCGTACGGCTAATAGGTTTCGCCGGCTACAAGGTAAGATTTCATTTATTAACTAGGCACCATACCGAAAAATCATCACTAGATTTTAAGGAAAATATGCAATAACCGGTGAGAATGTGCTTAATATGCAAATGCATATGCAAACATTGAAATGCATATAATCCGGTTTCTAATTATAAAATAAATATCGATTACCGTTATATACTTTAAAAAAATTACGATATGGTTATAGTGTAATTTTCTGTAAGCGAAAAACCGTGTGTAAATAGATTTTTCATAAACTCAATTTTCCTTCAAGGCCGAGTGGGATTTAAGGTATATCATATAACGTTACGAGATACTAAAATCTAGTTGGGAATTATTTCTTGATCCAAAGCCGTACTTTTTCCTATTTCAGACAAAAATACGATTAATATTTCTGAAAATAAATCGCAGCTTCTTAACACAAGAAAAAAGGAAGAATTCAGAAAAATTATTTCTGTACGATAGTCGTCACACGTTTAGATAGTTAAAGAATTATTGACAAAGAACCTTTTACGTGTAAACTGATCCTTTCTTAGAAATAAACTTAACAGAATGAGAGCAAAGCTTAAAAGAAAAGTCTATATTTGACAGTAAGTATCTTAAAAGAACGAAGCTAAGGAGCTCTTTACCTGCCGTATCGTGTTGCTTAGATATAGGTCGATTCGTATATTATTATACTTAATACTTTGACAACAGTATAGGTTATTCAAAATGTAAGGAATTATAACTTAAATTACTTGGCTAAAGTAAAAACAAAAAAAACAAAAACCTGTTTGACGTTAATAATATTTACATATGACGTTAAACCTGTTACATAAAATAATATTTTTTGAAAAATAACCAAATTTCTTCTGTAAGCTTTATCTGCATAAAAGTACAATTTTCATTATTTTTTTCTATTAAGTTTTTGAAAGAATAATAACTAGCCATCTTTTTCTAGTTTTAATTGCAATTTTATCTAAAAGGAACATTCTAATTTAACCGTGTAGTTTTCCTTCAGGTATTTTTAACGAATTCTTCGATTAAGATGCCTTTTTTTAAACAAATACCTTTATATTTTACTTGCACTTGTCCCCTTGAACAAAGATGGAACCGACTTAGTCTCTTCGTAATAACAAAACTGTCGAAAGGTTTCATTAAAATATCATCTTCTTAACAATAATATCAAATTTATTATAACACAACATTCTTTGTAAAGTATAAATAAACAGAAATAATTATGGATTAGAAACTGTTGTTTTCTCCAGAACCTTCCTTAATATAAGGGAGAAAATTCTATCTGGAGGTATAAGAGATTGACGTATCACGGGGAAAAATGAAATGGACTTGTTTAATTTGTACGTACGTTTATTTTTTGAAGCTAGCAGAACTCAAAGAAATCAACTATGAAATAAATATTTTTCCCGTAACATCCATTTGTAAAGAAATATTTTTTAGGGTAAAAGTACAACGCGCTAGAATAATGTAATATTACTACTATTAGCTTTAAAAAAAAATGATTGCGCATTTTATTGTAAAATAACCTACAGTAAAGGAAATTGAAAAAAAAAACTTTATTTAGATGTAGGGGATTTTTGAAAATAATGTAGTAGCTTTGAAATTCAATTGTAAGTACGTTTTACGTTTTGTTATAGTAAAAATTAATAAGAAATAATCGATTTTATTGCTCTTCCCTTTGATGCGTAAAGTTTGTATAATAAATATTAACGATTTTTAATCACGGTTTTAAAGAATTTATTTTGTTTTAAAATAAAATAAATGCATTGCAGAATGTAATTCATTATAATAATATATGTCGAACTAATTTTCTTACAAAAATGGTTAGGGAGTTTTGGATTCGGACGATTCAAATACGAATGATTCATATAAATATTCTAATATCTTAAATATATAACATGAAAACACTGTTTGGTTTAAAATATCTTGGCAAATAAATCAGTTCTATAACATCTAATGAAGTATGTTTTCCAGCCTATTAATGTGTTTTACGTTATGTCTTAAAACACGATACGGTCGTTTTTCAGAACGTTTTAAAATTATTTCCACGTTAAATGTTTTTGTTATACTATTTTATTTGCAATCGGTTTCCCAAACAATAAAACTAACTAAATGATACAAAGTAATTTCACGTCCTGTTACTTTGTGAGTGATAACTTCCAAGGCGATACAATAAAAGTTTGTACAAAGAATAATCTTAACTAGAATTTTATACAGAAGAATTGAGAGGAGAGTGGAAGAAGTGTTAGGAGAAGACCAATTTGGTTTCAGGAAAAGTATAGGGACAAGGGAATCAATTTTAGGCCTCAGATTAATAGTAGAAGGAAGATTAAAGAAAAACAAACCAACATACTTGGCGTTTATAGACCTAGAAAAGGCTTTCGATAACGTAGACTGGAATAAAATGTTCAGCATTTTAAAAAAATTAGGGTTCAAATACAGAGATAGAAGAACAATTGCTAACATGTACAGGAACCAAACAGCAACAATAACAATTGAAGAACATAAGAAAGAAGCCCTAATAAGAAAGGGAGTCCGACAAGGATGTTCCCTATCGCCGTTACTTTTTAATCTTTACATGGAAATAGCAGTTAATGATGTTAAAGAACAATTTAGATTCGGAGTAACAGTACAAGGTGAAAAGATAAAGATGCTACGATTTGCTGATGATATAGTAATTCTAGCCGAGAGTAAAAAGGATTTAGAAGAAACAATGAACGGTATAGATGAAGTCCTACGCAAAAACTATCGCATGAAAATAAACAAGAACAAAACAAAAGTAATGAAATGTAGTAGAAATAACCAAGATGGACCACTGAATGTGAAAATAGGAGGAGAAAAGATTATGGAGGTAGAAGAATTTTGTTATTTGGGAAGTAAAGTTACTAAAGATGGACGAAGCAGGAGCGATATAAAATGCCGAATAGCACAAGCTAAACGAGCCTTCAGTAAGAAATATAATTTGTTTACATCAAAAATGAATTTAAATGTCAGGAAAAGATTTTTGAAAGTGTATGTTTGGAGTGTCGCTTTATATGGAAGTGAAACTTGGACGATCGGAGTATCTGAGAAAAAAAGATTAGAAGCTTTTGAAATGCGGTGCTATAGGAGAATGTTAAAAATCAGATGGGTGGATAAAGCGACAAATGAAGAGGTATTGCGGCAAATAGGTGAAGAAAGTAGCATTTGGAAAAATATAGCTAAAAGAAGAGACAGACTTATAGGACACATACTAAGGCATCCTGGAATAGTCGCTTTAATATTGGAAGGACAGGTTAGAAGGGAAAAATTGTGTAGGCAGGCCACGTTTGGAGTATGTAAAACAAATTGTTGGGGATGTAGGATGTAGAGGGTATACTGAAATGAAACGACTAGCACTAGATAGGGAATCTTGGAGAGCTGCATCAAACCAGTCAAATGACTGAAGACAAAAAAAAAAAAAAAGATAATGCGGTTTAAAAGTACAACGAATAAAATATTACTAACAATGCACATAAAATCTTTAACAAAGTACACATAAAGTAAATAAACAGGCAATGAAACATAGCAAAAAGGATAAACGGTCAACACGACATTTAAAAGTCAATAAAACTAAGAAAAGGACAATATTTGTCGCACAACAATTTCAAGATCCAATACATGCAACTTTTCAGTCGTGTCGCATCCTCATTGTTTTCACTAGGTTAACAGTCAGATGGATGTCGTGCATGTTAAACTTAACTTTCCTTTCCTGTTTAGTCTCCATTCAGGTAATACTTAAGAGGGTTAATGAGGATGATATGTATGAGTGTGAATGAAATTTAATCTTGTACAGTCTCAGTTCGACCGTTCCTGAGATGTGTGGTTAATTGAAACCAGACCACCAAATGTGGTTGGGTTTCAATTAACCACACATCTCAGGTATGGTCGAACTGAGAATGTACAAGACTACACTTCATTCACACTCATACATATCATCCTCATTCATCCTCTGAAGTATTATCTAAAACGGTAGTTACCGGAGGCTAAACAGGAAAAAGAAAGACAGTTAAAAGACCACCAAAGAACACCGATATCCACGATCTGGTATTCAAATCCGTATAAAAGTAACTGCCTTTACTAGGACTTGAACGCTGGAACTCTCGACTTTCAAATCAGCTGATTTGGGAAGACGCGTTCACCACTAGACCAACCCGGTGCGTATGTTTTAATATATACTTTGAACTTAACCGGCGAATTTCTTCACGAATAGACGGCATCCCTAGGTAATCGTGGATATCCTTGCTCTTCGCATGGCACCTCCGATATGTTTCTCTGCTCTTTGTTCTATTACGTGTATTTTAATGCGTATATTTTTAAAAGTTTCAAAGCTTATAATTTACGTTTCTTATTTTGGTACTTTTTTATTACCGAAAAAATTATTAGAATTTGTTTTTATCATATGTATACATAGATCCTTCATTCAGTGCTGAAAGCTGTTGATCTAAAGGTAATGTTCTCGAATATCTGTCTAATGCGTCCGACTTCTGTTTATCTTATTAGTTCTCCCGGTGTTCTGTTTGTTTTATTTTCCACCTGATCTATCGGATGCATTGTGCATCTTCCTCGAGATATTTGTACCTCAATTTTTTTTTTAATAATGATTTTCTTAAATTCGTCTTGCATTTTCATTGCTTCTTATATAAGGTTGTAATATTGTTATCGAAATTTAATAAAAAAATCTTTTAGTTGAATTTTAGAATTATAGCTTATCTCAAAAATTTTAAACGGTAAAGGAATTCCAATTATATTTCACTTTATAAAATATTACGACTATCTAAACTACAAAATCCAAAACAGACGAGACATAATATACAAAAAGCTTTTTACACGACTAGTAGAAAAAAAATTACTTAAAAACACAAACGTGTTGTATTTGTTAAATTTTTTAGTTGCGGGTACCGTAATGTTTATCCTAAGCTCTATACAACTGGCGGAAGACTTTACCGAATTAATTTTTAAGAAAAAAAAGATGAATGTAGAAAAAATTCAATTACCGTTACCAATCATCGATATTTTCTGCGTAAAATGGTTAAAAACAATATTTTCGTGGAGTTTTACTGGCGTGCAAATAGAAAGAAAGGGTAGTTTTTTTTTTTTTTTTTTTTTTTAGGAAATTTTCGGAAAATTAACTTTTAGACAATTATAATAAAATAACGTACCGCTATAAAAATTTGATATTTTTACATGATGTTCGACTAATTCTTATTTATTATCTGCTGAATTGGATTAAACAATTTTTAAAAACGCCATTTTAATCGGGGTTTTAAAAATCGTTTTTCGATTATATGGAAAAAAGCGTATTTCGGGAGCACGTTTAAATAAATTTTGTATTTTGAAATCGGTGGTACGACACGATTATCTCATAATTATTTGAAATCGAAATAAAATGATGGAGACATATGGTAGTAAAATGTGAAACTATTGTATAAAATAAAATGGCGAGCGTGGAACGGTCTCTTGTACGAGTGCACACAGCTTTAACAGAACGTACAACTGTAAATTTTCTTTCCAGTTCGCGGGTTTTTCGAATATTAATTCATGAAAACACTTTTATTTAATTAGACAATTTAAATTCAAAAAACATCAATAAATATAATAACGTAAATAAACAAATAGATCTTTATAATTTTCATAAACAAATAATTTAGTAATACTAAACTGTAGTTACATAATGTATTATAAGAATCAGTTGTGTCATTAATGCATGTTGTAAATTTTACAAACGGATCTCTATTTTATTAAAATGTGAATACTAATAATAATTTGAACTTAGCGGAAATAATTCGTTTACATCATCGCAGTAGCTGCAAAAGAATTATTCACCGGGTTTAACAGTTACATTATTCATAGAATCATATTTATTAGGAAATGAAATAATCTGAACAGCTTTAGCTCTAAAAAAACAATACGTGAAGACATAATGATAAGAGTTTTAATACGATTAACATTTTCTATTTAATAATACAAATGTTGGTAGGAACTTTCCGGGCCTAATCAAAATAAAAATTTTCTGGGCCTAAAAATTTAATATAAATTTTTAAAATATAAAGTCTGATGTGGATACCACATGACTTCCTTGTACGTCTATTAAATTACATATACTCATTTTTAAAAGTACATAAAATTCTATTTCATTAATAACTTCGTGTAAGACGAAGTTGTCTAATGAGTTTTAGTGAAAATTTATCTCGTACCGAATATAACCAGGTATTATATTGTAGACTATTATTATCTTAGTATTGTCTCAAGAAGTAATATTTTTACTGTATCGTTTTTAAATAAGCGAAATAACCTTTCAAAACGCGTTGCTATGGACCAGCAACAAGCTGTTACTCCTAGCAACGGCGAATCACGGCACGTAAACAATAACCTACTACCTCATGTAAACCGTAACGTACAAGGTAATAGAATACGTGAGCTTCTAAAGCGTTCTGACAGGGATTCTCAGAATTCTGCGCGGCGTAACTTAATTAGAGACGATATTATCGATAACATGAGTGACTTTTCAGAATCAGAGAGCGAAAGTGATACTGCGAATTTTAGTAAGCAAACCCTCCCTCCAAGCGATACAAGTATCACGCATACAAAACAAAAATGTCAGTCGGCAGAACGATGAAAATCCAGTAGCAAAAAACCCCAACGAAAATTTAAATTGAACCTAATATTCGCTTACTTTTGCTGTTCCTACGTCAAATAAATTTAGTCTTCTTGAAAATATTTTTGACCAACATTTTACTCCGATATAATTTTTGCGAGTAGCTGTGGAATGTAGTTTTTCATAACGCGTGGTATCTGTGTCTTATTATAAAATTAAATTAACGGCTAAAAGATTCATAAAATCCATCTTTCGTCTTAACTTTGCGGTTCCGTACTAAATTAAAACTAAAGGGGGTTCGGATTTTGGATCGTTAAATTTTCTTACTTCAATTTGTGTTTTTATCTCGCTTCGAGGTTGTTTCTCTGTAAGTAAGGAATTAAAATAAAATAAAAATAATAAAAAATGAGCTTATTTTTAACTAGACAGCAATTTAAACGACTGAAATCTGAGCAGTATTGTTATTTTTTATTTGAAATATTTACAGCCAGCAGCAACTAACGTAATAGAATAACCCGATCTCGATTTGGTAAGCCTTTTTACTTTACACGCTACGGATGAGTTGAAATTACTGAGTTAAACGATAAAAATTACAAAATAAAAATAGATAGAAAAGTGAATACGACTTGAAAAAAAAAGTTTTTTTTTTTTTTTAATTTTACCGAAGGTTCATTACCACATCGTGTGAGAAATGTATTTTTCGATTTATACGCATAAAATAAAATTTTTCTACGAGCTTAAAACTCTACTCGTACAACATTTATTTATTTTGTTTCTTTGCGCACTGAAATCTTCAGCCAGGATATTTTTAATATAATTCTGTGTTGTGCTTTTTTTTTTGTAAATGTTTTATCAGATAAACCAACACTTTCTGATACAATAAGTAATTTAATAGCAGTTAATGATGTTAAAGAACAATTTAGATTCGGAGTAACAGTACAAGGTGAAAAGATAAAGATGCTACGATTTGCTGATGATATAGTAATTCTAGCCGAGAATAAAAAGGATTTAGAAGAAACAATGAACGGCATAGATGAAGTCCTACGCAAGAACTATCGCATGAAAATAAACAAGAACAAAACAAAAGTAATGAAATGCAGTACAAATAACAAAGATGGACCACTGAATGTGAAAATAGGAGGAGAAAAGATTATGGAGGTAGAAGAATTTTGTTATTTGGGAAGTAGAATTACTAAAGATGGACGAAGCAGGAGCGATATAAAATGCCGAATAGCACAAGCTAAACGAGCCTTCAGTAAGAAATATAATTTGTTTACATCAAAAATTAATTTAAATGTCAGGAAAAGATTTTTGAAAGTGTATGTTTGGAGTGTCGCTTTATATGGAAGTGAAACTCGGACAATCGGAGTATCTGAGAAGAAAAGGTTAGAAGCTTTTGAAATGCGGTGCTATAGGAGAATGTTAAAAATCAGATGGGTGGATAAAGTGACAAATGAGGAGGTGTTGCGGCAAACAGATGAAGAAAGAAGCATTCGGAAAAATATAGTTAAAAGAAGAGACAGACTTACAGGCCACATACTAAGGCACCCTGGAATAGTCGCTTTAATATTGGAAGGACAGGTAGAAGGGAAAAATTGTGTAGGCAGGCCACGTTTGGAATATGTAAAACAAATTGTTGGGGATGTAGGATGTAGAGGGTATACTGAAATGAAACGACTAGCACTAGATAGGGAATCTTGGAGAGCTGCATCAAACCAGTCAAATGACTGAAGACAAAAAAAAAAAAAGTAATTTTTTAAAGAGATACTAATTCCAACCGTAATGAAAAAAAAAACTTTTAACTTATTTTTGCCAAACATATAAAAAATAATGTTATACCAGATAAAAAAAAAAACAGAGACAATTTTATTTCTGGAAATTACATTATTTCAATTAAGGACTTAATTTCCTTAATTTTTTACATAATACCATATTTAAATTATAAAATTTACGGGTATATTATCCTAATCTTCGTAGTTCATTTGCAAAATAATTTCAAAAACAAATTCAGGTTGTAACATTTTTACAATGGGCTACATAAAATAATAATAATAATAATAATTGTAATCTTATTTATTAAATCTTAAAAATAAGAATTGTGAATTCTCTTCAGTTTATAAATAAAAATTATACTTCTAATTGACGATAAACTTGAACCGTGTCTCGCTTCTGTCGCTGCACTACATTCTGTAAATAAATGATATGTTGAATTTGCCGATATGCAACAACGCAGTACGTCTACACGGTAAACCATGTAGATGCCATGTAAACACAGTCACCTATCGTGTTTACAGTGACAACAGAGTACTCTGCATAAAAATACATGTACACTGCATTTATTATTCAGTCAGTCGGTTGTCAACCAAATTAACATTTTATAATAAAAAATTAAATTACACAATTCAAGATGTTATTATAAAAACTGAAAATCAGATATTATATACTTAGTAAAACAGTAACCATTATTATTATTATTATTGATTTATTATTTTTTCTTTTTTGCAAACAAGGTTATTTTATAAATTATTTTAACCTCATGAAACTGACAATATGTTTTCCCAATAAAAAATTGTTTCTTTTCTAAAAAAAAAACTAAACATTATTCCAGGTCGAAATCCAATTCATTTTTTCTCGATTCAAATAACTCCTTTACAAACAGAATTTGAAAAAAATGGCTTCACAACCATACCGGCATCCACTCTTGGAATATTAACTTGTAATTTAAATATTAACGTACGCGTATTAACAAAATTTTATATAATTTACCTGTTAATTGACATGATTTTTTGGGAAAAGTTGCTTCAGGAAACATTTCTATTTTTTACGAGTTCAAAATACTTATATTTGCATTGAAAGCTACACGAAATTGACGGAAACTAATGCGTATGAGTTAAACAAATGCGAAAAACATTCGCACCAAGCCGTGTGTCATTCTCCGTTTAATAATTCTGCCTCTTGGTAGTCAATTTATCTTTTTCTTCTTCCTGTTTAGCCTCCGGTAATTACCGTTCAGATAATACTTCAGAGGATGATATGTATGAGTGTAAATGAAGTGTAGTCTTGTACAGTCTCCGTTTATGTGGTTAACCCGACCACCAAAAAACACCGGTATCCACGATCTAGTATTCAAATCCGTGTAAAAATAACTGACATTACTAGGATTTGAACGCTGGAACTCTCGACTTCCAGATCAGCTGATTTGGGAAGACGCGTTCACCACTAGACCAACCCGGTGGGTTAATCAATTTTTCTAGACGTTCCTTATTTAACGTATTTTACACGATTTATATTTTTGTTTCTACTTGGGGTTATTTATTTTTTCATAATTTATACTTACACAACAACGATAAAAATATTTCAACAAAATATATTATAATTGTATGAAAATTCCTCACTCCAGATGTGTGAGGAATTGTCATTGTAGAAATTGCCGCATAACCGATAACCGATTAAAAATTCGATAACACATAACAATAGATATAATCAGGATTTATAATTACGTAATTAAAGAAACACTTTTTAATAACAGACAAAGTAATTAATACTTCCGTGGAAAAGTTTTTTGTGCGCTCGAATAATCCAAAACAAATTTCATTAGTATTGTACAGAAAAGTATCAGAACAAAGTACGGAAAATAATCACCGACAGGGCAATCAATTTACGACTGGAATAGAGATTAGAAAACATAGGGTTCGGTGTAAAAACAAAAGTTCTGGAAAAAGTTACGCGACAGAAGTACAAGTTGATCGTATTCGCCCCGGGTACCGACGTAGTCCAGGTAGATCGATCGCATCAGCAGGTTTAGAATTGCTAATTCCGCAAACCGTGTAGAAAAGTTTGCGATAACGGTCCAAAATGATGCCTTATAAATTAAAGATAATATAAAGTACAAGTGAAAACTATAAAATATTATAAAAGTGTATCTGTACGACGTTTAGAAACGTATCTCACCGCGAGATGTTTCTTTTAATTTTTCGTGACAAGTGTAAGTTTCCTACTACTGGAAAGGTCTATAGACAGAACTTACAAATAAGGAGAACATGAAATCCTAGTGAAATTGTGTAACATATACGCGATTTCCCCAAAGTGGCAAAAACTTGTTTTTTTGCGAAGGACCGTTTTTTCTTCACAAACATACAGTAACTGGAGAAATCTACCGTGATATGTTAAGTGAATTGATAATGTCTCCGATTCAGGAAGGCACTGAGAACTTCATTCTCGCTCAAAATGGAACTCCGCTTCACCGGCGTATAGAAATTTTAAATTATCAGGATTAAAACCTTCCAAGAAGTTAGAGGCCGTGAAACTGACCAAAACATGGCGTTGATCGCCAAGAAATTGTGACTGTTCTTTGATGGGTTTCATAAAAGACAAAATTTTGTGACTCCTTTCCTGTTTATACAGAGAAATTAAAATAATATTTTAGAAAACGTTGATGATAGTGCTGAGCGGATGCAGTTTCCCATGTTTTGGATGAATTGGATTATCGTGTTGACATCAGTTGACTGATTTTACAAATCTTACCGAAACAAAATTTATGAATTATTAAAAAAAAACCGTGAGAATAATAATCTCTATTTGAAAAATAATTTTAATGGAATCTATCGACATTATACGTGTAATCATCTCTAGTTTTACGAAAAACTGAGATGTGTAAAAAGTAAAAAACTGGCAACGATGATGTTGAACTTTACAATTATTTGGAAAGTTCTTTAACTTTAAATCTGAATATATATTGATTATTATTTTAACCTAATAAAAATATATTAAATAAAGCATGTTGGCAAATTTATTAAACTCATAAAGAATTAAAAAAATTACCGTCAATTCAATCCCGTGATGGAGAACTTTTTAACGTAGCGTGAAACGTTACTAAATACGCATCAAATGAGAATGAATGAATATTTTAGTTAAGACAAAAATTTTATTTAAAACATTTAAAAATTTCTATATTTAACAATATTTTGTGAAATTTAATTTTAAAATAAATTTTCATAAAGTTAATCTTAAAATAACGTAATAAAGATCTTTAATGCGTTTAAGTTTGGATTCAACATAATTTCAATTTTGTCAGTAATTACACCATGAAACTTCATTTTGAGGAAAATTTAAAGTTTTATTAATATAAAATAATTTTTGTATTTATCTAAAAAAAAATAAAAAAATAAAATTAAGATAAAATAATTTTAAGAACAACAAAATAATACGAATAATATATCGTTAGTCGTTTAGGTACACTGCTATAATAATAATAGACTTAACATTTAGTATTCCTACGGCAAGATTCAATTATCAAAACTGACTTAATAATTAGTCGTTATTGTTAACGAGATATCAATAAGTTAATAACCAATTAGCGAGTTTGTTATTCAGCTGAATTCATTATTAAAATTCACACTAAAGTTAATACAAAAGGTCCATTGAATTTCAGAATAAAGTCTTTCTTAATTGTACTATGTAATAATGCAATCCTAAACTTAATTTCAAAATTTAATTTTCAGTATTAATTAACATTCTATCATTTTTTTAAGATGGCAAAGATAAAGCGTAAAAATTTGCATAGAAACAAAAACTTAATTCTTTTTCTAATAATCAAATTAAAAAAAATATTATATCCACACACCCCTACTAATTCTTTTACATAATCATTATTTAATTTCTTCTCAAAAAAAATTCTAGAGTGATTTTTTTTTAAACCGGTTTATACTTTAGCGTTTTAAACTTTAAACGAACAACCTAGAATAGTACTACATCTTTCTTCGGGTGGCTACACCTGCATTTCTTCAATATTTTTTTAACCACGCTACTTGTTGAAACGATATTTTTTCTTGATTTAATCGGTTCAGAAAATTTTATTCGTTTAGAAACTAACGTTCCAGGTAAACAAAAAAACGTTGTTTAGAAAATGTATAAAGAAAAAAAATAGATAATTCATTTGTTATGAATTTATACAGAATTTATTTAATTATTAAATTTAACCGTCTCTGAAATACGAGACGATGTGTACAATGATATGTCTCAACACAAAGGGGTATGTTATTGTTGTCGATCTACATTTCTGTCGCAGTCTTTGCTGCGGCTGTAATATAAATTTGCGATACATGCGGCACTAATAAAAACTGTTTTCTTAGACTGCTCGGCTCAGTGATGAAACCGATGGGAAATCTTTTTTTATTCTTCGGATTAAGCCGTGTGTTATTATTTTCATAATGGCTATGTAAATTTCGGGAATAGCTTGATTTTTTATAGCGCATAACGTAAATAAATGAATAAATAAATCTTTTATTCCGATCGGTACGCAATAATACATTATGCAGATCGGTTCGTTATAAGGCAAATTATAAATATAAAAATATTTAAATTTCACATTAATTATTAAAAATATAAACAAACAATAATTTTAAGGTAAATAACGTTAACATATTAAATAAAAAATATCGCGTAGTTCTTCTCAGGAAGACCGACGTTTTGTTATGTGATTTTGCATATTGAGTTTTGCACAATTATTTTGTAAAACTTTTTTCGCAAGAAATATAAAAGACAGATTGAAAACGTAAATGAGAAAACTAAAAGAGGTATAATTTTTTAAAGTTTAATAATTTTCTTTTTATAAGAAAATTAAATTATTATAAACGTAATCGATGAAAGAATTAAAAAGAACGAGTAGACTCTGCATACAAGCAACAAGATTAAACCTCAAGCAACAAGATTAACCTCAAATTGAGGTTTCGTTACCTCAACTACGTAACTTCAAACTGTAGTTAAATTTTTAGTTATTGACACTAAATTGAGTGTAACTGACAAACGACTCGACCTATCTTCATCAAATTTTCACATGTGCAACTTCAGATACACTAATACAACATATCTAAATTTCAATGAATTTGATTTGAAGTAGCGTGAAGATTTTCGAATATCAAATTTTACACGTAGGCCCTATGTATATTAAAAAATTAAATTTTAAGCGAATGATATTTTCGTACTCCTCATAATATAATTTTCTTCAATAAGTCTGTAAAATCGTTTACACTTCAGAAGCAATTATTAAAAATTACTTTTAGAGCATATTTATGCTGTACACGTTGAAGATAATTTAGGTTTTATTTAAAAAATTTAATCGGAATTACTTAAGAATTCATCGACAAAGTAACATTGTTTACGTAGAAAAAATTTTTTAATTGATTTTAAATAAACTGGTCGGAATATTTTTGGTGGTAACGGAATCATATTACAGGTCTTTTTTTGTAAACAAAATTATTGTGTCGAGTGCTATTATTTTCACTCGGTAGAAGTGTCATTTTTCTAAAATAAGTGGCTAAGTGAATATTGCACATTGTTAAATATACACACAATGATAAATTAATACGTTTAATTTTCTAAATACCGGTCGACACGATTCGTACCTTTGAAGCCAACAAAATGATCTCATAATAATAAGAATTAAATACATATCCTTATGCAGGTTTTCAAAATGAACGTGCCAGTTTTTTCTTTTTTTTAATCGTTCCCTAAGGAACAATTAATATTTAACAGGAAACCATCGTTCATAAAATGCCTAAATCGGGCGAGGATAATGGAAAGAGACTAGTTATCGAATAGGTAATACGGAATACTTTTTGAATATTTTTTTTTCAAGTTTTATTCGACGGTAGTTTAACTAGATTGAAAAACCTAAAAAAAAGAATACATGCCGTTAAGTTTTCTTCAATTTCTGAAATAAAAATTGAATAAAGAAACGGAATATTTGTAAATTTACTGAAACGTAAATCTCAATATTTTACCGTCAATAAGTTTTATAACTTACTATTATTATTATTATTATTAAGTTGTATAACGATATTCATCGGCGAAGACATAGCGGGGTGTGTAATTAAATTAGTACTATAGAATGAATCAAGACTCCCTGAAATTATGCCGGATAATAGAAATGCTTTTATTAAATAAAAATTTGTGTAGTATTATAATGTAATACGATAATTGTAGCTGCCTTAGGAAAATAAAATTACTTTTAAATTAAAAAAAAACAGCTAATATAACCCGATACAGAAAAATAAAACGCGAAAAAATTGAGTTTTTGAAAAATAAACTGTATTTAACACTTCATAAGTAACATACTTTACAACTTGATTTGTTAGAAACATAAAGCACGTTAAAGAAAACTTTTGTTACAAAGTAATTCTTATGCAAATTCACATATATACAGAACAAGTTATCATACACGTGGATAATAAGGAAACACAACGTATATTGAGAAAGAAAAGGTTTTTTAAACTGAATGTAATAAAAAAACTTCTAAAGCAAACGGCTTATAGTTCAAGCGTAAAAAATTTATAAAAACAAAATAAATTAGATGAAAATTCTCCTGTCTGAGAAAAAAATAAATAATTAAAAATATATAGAATACACTGTATAAAAATAAAAAAAGAAGTTATATATGATTATAAGGAATTGTTCATAAGTGGAAATATATATAAAATTTCCGTATGTACTTGCTCAAAAACTTTGAGCACAAGAAAAAACTTAACTTTTGTTTGATTAACGAATGAAAAGATCTGTGTTTAATTATTACAATATTTAAAAAACGAAATTATTTAAAAAAATATATAATTAAAATTGACTTCAGACATTTAATTATCACCTAATTTGTGTAATTATGTGATAAAGTCTAGAAACGACAAAATAAAATAGGTTCTTTCTCCCACCCCTTTATGAAAATTTGAATATGAAATACCATCAGAAATTATTATAGCTACTTAGTAAAATTATGAGATTTGTTCCCATAAGGACCGTACTACCTTTCTTCATTAACCGATTACAACCAAAAATAAATGGCATTAAATAAGTACCCGTATATACGGTAATCATACAGTAATCCCGTATAAAAAGAAAAAGTAAGAATTTAGTCATAATTAAAACTTGATTATAAAAAAAGCGATTTTGAGAAAAGAAATTAATATCAAATCGTCCAATCGTATTATTCGTATTATTCTGCAACAAGATAGCGTTCTTCCGTACTAGACTTAGTCGCTTCCCAAATATAAAAATATTACGAATTACTTATCACCGTTTCCGTATTCGAAAAGAAATTTCTACTTTAGTAAATGATCCAAACACACCAGCTTGTTTAGGAGAATCTTACATTCTCCTAAATGTTTACAATGTTATGATGCATTCTTGATTCTCTACCGTGCAAAAACAAATCTTTGAATTGCAAAATGTCAAAATAAAATTCCATTACAGTAACCACCCAGCAAGAATTCAGTTTCATTTTGCCGACTTTTAGAAGAAAAGTACGGTATTACTTTAGGTCACATGGTGGGATTGAAGATGAAAATTAAATTTTTAGGTTTTGAGGTATGAGGAGTAGGAAAATATCATTCACTTAAATTCTGGTTTCCTTATATATCTATAAATACAGGGTGTTCCATATAAAAAGAAACCCAGCAATCACTCATCCATGAAATTCCAAAAGTCAAGCTTACTCCCTTACTCGTTACTGAAATGGACTCGTCCAACATCTGAACATCGCGGCGACGCAGTAGAACACTACCGATAGTTACAACAATGCGATCATAACGTTCAGTGTATTGCTAGAGACAAGATGGTGTTTTCGCTAGATGTATGTGTTTTCATTGTTGAGTCGACTTCAGTACGAAATCAGTGGCTGCGATGCAAGATGTATTTCGCCATAAGTACCCAGATAAACCAGCTCCTAACAAAACATCAGTATTAAGGTTAGTTGCAAAATTTAGAGAGACCGGTTCTGTTAATAACAAGGAACACAAAAGATCTGCGTCACTGTTGAATACAGAAACAGTCGCTGAAATCAAAGACCTATTACTCGCCTCGCCAAATAAATCGATCAGACGTTTGTCTGCTGAAATTAATTTGTCTAAATCAACTGTAAACAATTACAATTACGACCTTATCGCATGCAAACGGTTCATCAACTTCTTGAGCCGACAAAGAAAAACGGCTACAATATTGTCAACGGTTCTGTCGATTTCTGCGTGAGGGAATTAATGTTATGGATTCGTTATTTTCACAGATGAAGCACGGTTTCATTTGGATGGCTACGTAAACAGCCAAAACAGTAGAATTTGGAGTGCTGAAAATCTCCACGTTTATCACGAAAAACAATTACACCCGCAGAAGTTGGGCGTGTGGTGCGTGATATCACGGAAGAAAATAATCGGTCCTATTTTTTTCGAGTACACCATTAATGCAGAACGATATCAGGATATTTTATTTCCGTTCATCGCAGTCTTGGAAGAGGAAGACAGATACTGCTGGCTGCAACATGACGGTGCGACATCGCACTACGTAGGTTCTGATTTCGTCGAGGAATTCTTCGGTAATCGTGTTATCGGTTGAGGCTTGTGGCCATCAAGATCTCCAGATTTGACTGCGGCGGATTTTTTTCTACGGGGTTACCTCAAAGAAAAAGCCTACAGCAACAAACCACGAACACTTGAACGATTGAAAGTCAATATTGAACAAGCTGTACTAAATATCCAGCCACAAACTGAAAAACGTTGCAAGAAACGCTGTAAAAAGAATTGAAGTTTATATTCAAGGAGATGGCGGCCACTTCCATCATTTACTCTAAATGTAAGGTAATGGATGGTAATAATAAAAATTACATTTACATTTACACATGCCTTTTTATTATTTCAATACCTACCAATATAAGATTGGGTTGCGTTTTATATGGAACATCCTGTATATATATATATATATATATATATAACTTTTAAAATTTTGTGGCATAAAAAACTAGATTATTAACAAAATTACTAGATTAATTACCCTTTCTTTACTGTTTAGCCTCCGGTAACTACCGTTTAGATAATTCTTCAGAGGATGAATGAGGATGATATGTATGAGTGTAAATGAAGTGTAGTCTTGTACATTCTCAGTTCGACCGTTCCTGAGATGTGTGGTTAATTGAAACCCAACCACCAAAGAACACCGGTATCCAAGATCTAGTATTCAAATCCGTGTAAAAATAACTGGCTTTACTAGGACTTGGACGCTGGAACTCTCGACTTCCAAATCAGCTGATTTGGGAAGACGCGTTCACCACTAGACCAATCCGCTGGGTTTAGATTAATTACCCCGAAATTCAGATATGCTCTATTAGTGTATATGCAGTTGTGCATATGAATATTTTATGAAGATTGGTCGAGTAATTCTTCAGTTATACTTAATTTCAGGTCGACAACAGACAACATAACCTTAATTTGAGGTTATGTTGACTTTGTATCGGTGTATTTCTCATATGCGCTTATGCGCGTATGAATAATATGCGGTGTAAGATATACGTATGAAAAAATATGCAGTGAGTCATAGTGACGAGTGATGTATGTAGGATGTACCCATTATTTTTAATTATTAAATCAAATTAAGGTTATAATAATTTAATTTTGTTATAAACAACAAATATATTTTAACATTAAAAAAAAATAATAAAAACAAAACAAATTATACTTCTTTTAGTTTTCTCATTTAATTTTTTGTTTTGAATATTTCTTACTATCTATTTTATATTAATTGAAAACTCTTTAATCTGTTTTATATTTATTGGTTTCTTTATGTTTCAGCTATATATTTATTTATTTATAGGCTTACTCGGGACATCCGGATGAAAATTCAAGACGTTACCACTCCGCCACGGAGAACGGCAATTGAGTTAAATTCACAGCTTTAATATTGTTTAAAATATCTTTGGGTAAATTATTAAAACATTTTATACTTGGAAAATTGCATAAACTTACTATTTTGTAGACTGTTGTTTTATAGCTGTCAGAAATATACAATCACAATTTTTAAATTTAGTCTCATGATGTGCAAATCGGATGCAATCCTCCATAACAAACATTTTTATTCAATGTATTAAGATGATTAAAATTTGAAAACTTCATATACTTTGAGAGCTGATTTTGTCATTAATATAACAAAAAGTTTGCTTTAAACATACGTCTGAAAATCCTTTCATTTCGGATTACGATTAACAAAGTATGTCGCTCTAATTTTTCTTCCAAGATAAAATGAAGCCATACTGTAATTCTCATAACCAAATTTAAGTAGAAAATTTGTTTGAACTGAAAAATTGTATAAAATATATCTCAAAACCAAATATCCAGTAGTTTACGAGGATACTGTTGCAAAGACCAAATGACTACAGTTGAAAGAAACGGTTTTTAGGTTTGTTTTGAAGTAACTTAGTTAATTTGCCAGTTAACAAATAAAAACGTGCACTCAAGTGTAGAAAATTTAATCGAATTATAATATTTTCCGATAGAAACACACAAATTTCAGAAATTTGAGTGTAATTCAAACAAAATAAATAAATTAAAACGCAAAAGATAGATAAAACTTGTAAATTTACACAAAACTTTTCTTCATGTTATCGGTTCAATAACCCATGGATTCGATTTACCAGGTCGAGGAAGGAGATCGTTAAAAAGTTTCACTTAAAATTTTAAATTAAATTTAAAAAAAAAACTGAAATATTATTTCATTCTAACTATTTTTTGGGGGGAAGTATGGTTTCTTTAATTAATAAAAATGTTTAAGTAGCCACGATTGACCCAAAATTAAATATGGTAAAATTTAATGTCTGACAATTTTTTATGCACGGTTATTTCTTTCAGTGTTGAAGCAATTTATAAAACGCATCGTTTCAAAATAAAAATATGTACATCAATATCTTACTTTACCTCTTCTGGTATAGAAGATAAGGACCGGTATGGTCCTTATCGTTGCTGTGATGCATGTAAATAAACTGAAGTACAAGAAAGATCAGTGTGACCAGCTTTCTATGAGATTGTTCACTATACATTGATAAATACGTATGAAAAAAGCTCTGCCTGCCGGGAAGTTCGATTCCAGAACTTTTCAGATGAAAGACGGAGACGATACCGTCTTTCTACGAATATCGGTCGAGTACATAAATTATTTATCGGAGATTCTGTGAATTATGGTGGAACACCGTTTTAAGCCAAGAGATCGGGTTGGCTTTTCGTTCTACCTTAAACTAATGGTAGAAATCTACCTTAAACTAATGAATGAAATAGTTAATACAATAATAAATTTGTTTTTAAAAAATAAGTATATATATATATATATATATATATATATATATAAATGAGCATGTATAATTATCTTATTAAACTGAATCTTAAAATAAAAGTTAAACCGTGAGTTTTTTTTTTATTAATTATATATTTTTAAATAGACTTATTCCAATATAATTATTTTCCTTAGGTTTGTTAAACTTTAAAATTTATTTTAGTATATAGCATTATTTAAAATAAAATTCTATTTAATTTAATTAAAATTATACTTAAACTATATCATTATCATTTAATTATCTAATTTAAATTAAAGTTTATTTTAATATAATGATTTGATTGATGGATTTAATTAAATAATTTATTTTAGATGATTATCTTTACAAAAACTATTTAACATTAAAATAAAAACCTATCTTAAGTTAATTTTATTTGATTTAAAACAAAAATGTAATCATTATATAATAATTTTTTTTAATTTTTATAAAATCTAATTTTGTTATTTGGGAAGTAAAATTACTAAAGATGGACGAAGCAGGAGCGATATAAAATGCCGAATAGCACAAGCTAAACGAGCCTTCAGTAAGAAATATAATTTGTTTACATCAAAAATTAATTTAAATGTCAGGAAAAGATTTTTGAAAGTGTATGTTTGGAGTGTCGCTTTATATGGAAGTGAAACTTGGACAATCGGAATATCTGAGAAGAAAAGAATAGAAGCTTTTGAAATGTGGTGCTATAGGAGAATGTTAAAAATCAGATGGGTGGATAAAGTGACAAATGAAGGTATTGCGGCAAATAGATGAAGAAAGAAGCATTCGGAAAAATATAGTTAAAAGAAGAGACAGACTTATAGGCCACATACTAAGGCACCCTGGAATAGTCGCTTTAATATTGGAAGGACAGGTAGAAGGGAAAAATTGTGTAGGCAGGCCACGTTTGGAATATGTAAAACAAATTGTTAGGGATGTAGGATGTAGAGGGTATACTGAAATGAAACGACTAGCACTAGATAGGGAATCTTGGAGAGCTGCATCAAACCAGTCAAATGACTGAAGACAAAAAAAAAAAAAATAAATAAAATCTAAGAATTAAAATTTTAAATTTAATAAGATTAAATATTAAAGAGAGAAATAGTTATATTTAAATAAATATATTACTATATATACATATATATATATATATATATATATATATATATATATATATATATACTTCATTATTTAAATACACTTATTTTTTTCTTCTTATTTTTTTCATTATAAAATATACATATTTTTTTCTTTTTTGTGACATAATAATTAATCAATTCAATGATATAATATAAATATCTTATTATACCAAAAAATCTTTATTAGAAAATTAAACTCAAAATTGAAAAATTGCAAAAAATTAGTTTAAGGTAGGTAGGTTTCTAACTAGAAACCCAGCAGGATCGATTACATTTTAACGCTAATAGTAGTTGCCGATTAGAGTCCCAGGGCATTGTATTCAGGTCGAATACTAATTTTCAATATAGCCTACCCGGACGATCTAGGGATGCGATAAGGTTATAAATATCGATATCCGTAAATAAATAAGGAACCTGGCTGCCTAAGGAACTTGAATAAGAAAGGCTATAAAAATACTATAAAAAAAGTACTGTAAAAATTTCTGAGAAATCAATCGATCTACCAGGGTATCTTTTACCTTTATATCTTTTTTAATTTCGATCATTCGTAACAAACAAAAACAAAATTAAAGCAAACGAACAAGTGTAGAACGATGTTTGAAATTTCAAAAAGAACTCTATTCACTTTTTAGAAAAATGATATATTTTTATTTACTGAAGAATAATAATATTTTTAAAAAAATAGTAATTTTTAACTTATTAACTCGCACAGATCAAAACAAAAGGAAGTTAGGAATGATTCTTACGGTACTTCTTTTTGTATTCATATAACCGATCTTGGGTTGACCCTGAAATATTTTAGCTGAAGACAAGAAATGCGGTGTCGTTATGACTAGAGAGTGAGACTGTTGACTGGATATCCAGTGAAGGCTACACAGTGGTGCCAACCGTGACAAATATTTGCAACGAAAAACTTAATAATATAACAAACATAAATATAAAAACGAATATTTTTAATTAATTCCATTTATTACGATTTTTTTGGAACCAAGGAAATCTTTTATAAACACCCAGTGTATAGGAATGATTCTTACCGTACTTCTTTTTGTATTCATATAACCGATCTTGGGTTGACCCTCAAATATTTTTGCTGAAGACAAGAAATGCGGTGTCGTTATGACTTGAGAGTGAGACTGTTGACTGGATATCCAGTGAAGGCTACACAGTGGTGGAAACCGTGACAAATATTTGCAACGAAAAACTTAATAATACAACAAACATAAATATAAAAACGAATATTTTTAACTAATTCCATTTATTACGATTTTTTTGGAACCAAGGAATTCTTTTATAAACACCCAGTGTATATATATATATATACGAGGTCTGTAAATAAATTAATGAAACCGGTTCAGAAAAACTTTTTATTTACAATCCAGTTATTACAAAGCCTTACAATTAATTATTTACAGGCCTATCATTTAATTATTACAAGCCTAAGTGATGATAAGTTTACGGAAGTATTTTAGCACGGTCTCCCGTATATAATACTCAGTACTGTTACGGAGATATAAAAAAAGAATCAGAAACAGATTTCTGACCATAAAAAAAGCTATATGACAAGAATAGGAAAACATGTAATATATGATCTAAAATTAACGAAGCTTTCTTAATAATTTATATACGAAGCGATAATCGATCGTAGAAAAACTGTTTTTAAAGAAAATTTAAATAATCGTATTTATAATACAAGAAATGGGGCGGGTTATTTTCTGGAAGTCCAGAGAAAACTTTATCTCAATACAATTACCTAGAAATCAGTTAACTTTTGACTCAACATTCAGTAATGGGCAATGATATTAAAAAAAAGACACCTGCTCATACGTGCACCTTTTTATTCTCTATTTCAGTGTCAAGACACACAATCTCACATACACGCAACTCTCTCTCTCTCTCTCTCGCACTTTCTATATAAATAAATATATATATAATGAAGTAAGAATAAATTATCAAATGTCTTGGTTATTTAATTGAAAAAAGTAATAGAAGGTGATGTAAAAAAAGAAAAATTAAATCAATAGTTATAAAGTAATATATTGTTTCGGTATTTAGTTCTAGCAACAATGCTTAAATGAACGATACATAGTTAGTGTACAGATGTTAGGATCATTTAAGTAAGATGACGAGTATTTAAACAAATACAAAGTTTCAATAACTGAATTCAGTAAAACAGAACAAAACTTATATAAAGTCATATTTGCTGAAACTTGTATTTAACATTTATGAAAGTTAGTAAACTTTTGTAATAAGGTTACGGTACAAAAAATACAAATAAAAATATAATCGTTAGAAAATTAAAAATTTTTATTAAAAAAATTGACGTATTTGGTAAATCATTATATTTTGAACGCTTTTCATAGGTCTATAATTTAAGGAACACGGATTGGATTCGAATGATAATTTCGTTACGGAGAGGAACGAAATAGTTGAAAAATATTTCTGGTATCGTCATCCTCCTTTATGTTAGAAATCGTACTTTACCGTTTTCTTTTATATTTTGGATTCGACGATTATTGATAAATTTAAATAATTTTTCCCTAAATATTCTTGGTCAGGGAGCATTCCTTTTGCCGGTCAAAAATAATTCTCTACCAACTGCCTTTGAATTAATTAAAATAAAAAGTATTATGGAATAGAAATGAAATCTCATATAATATTTAACAACGTTAGTAAAAAGCAATATTTAAAAAACCTTTTTTTGTGAAATATGATTTTCTGTCATCATTTCATGGCTTTTCTAAAAGTAATTTACATTATTCTTCAATTTTTCTTTCATTTTACAACTTTAAAAAAAAAAAATTATTGTTCACTTAAAAATTGGAACATTTAAAAAAATGCTTTCCAAGTATAAATGTGTGTGTGTGTGTGTGCGCGCGCGCACGCGCCGCGCGTGTCATTTGTTTTGTACTTATACGTATTTTAAATTAATTTGACACAATGCGCTGCCATGTACATTACAGTTTGTAGTACTTTGTACTCGGCGTGACTGAACGCAAACTGCAATCGCTAGTTGTACACTACTCCGGCACAGGCTAGTTAATTCCGCATTGAAATACCATAGAACGCGCCACGGAGAAACCTATAAGAAGCGATCGGTGTCGCTACACATATAACTGTCCAGTACTGCGAATTTTAAGTTTTCCCCTACCTTTATACCTAATATCCAGTAACTAAGAGGCATTCAACCTTCTCCGATTACTTCGTACACCTGTTTCTGCAAAACTAGGGCCTCCATCACACGCATTCTTGCTAGACCGAAAGGTCTTCTGACGTTGGACTGAAAGGGAATCGCGCCGGCAGAAGGACGCATAGGAGTTAATCGCCAGTAAATTCAATTACGAGTAGCTACGACCTAGAAAAGAATCGAAACCCGATCCCACCTTTCGTACAAGAAACCAAAAATGATACCCTTATTTCGAATCTAAACCGAATCTATACCCGTCATTAAAATAACATACCCGCTATTTATTAAAAATAACTAGCAGCAGCAAATATCCAGGGATATCTGTCCTTGTAAAGGTGGGTAACCCACCCGTTGAAACGTTTGCGATCCGTTCCTTGGTTCAGTTAATCTGTAAGCAACTAAGATAGCGGTAAGAGCTACGGGAAACAGCTCGGTATTTACAAACCGCTTCTAGTTTCGCAACTACTAATAAGTTAAATACGATATCCATTTGTTCTTTTGTCAACTCGAGGTCAGCTATTGCTTTATCGATAAACTCGATTTGCTGCAGGTTGTTTAGGGTAAACGATAAGTACGTCGATAACCCTTTGGTCGCTTGTAATGATTACTAAGTACTTATTCTGTGTCATTTGATTCAGACTTTCGATCCTATTTTCCTAGTTCGTATTATAGGTATTTTTTTTTTATTAAAATAAATACATTTAAAAAACATAAATTAAAGGAAGAGCGTCCCCCACGGACTGAGCTATTTATTAAAAATACTTTTTATATCTATTAATTAATATACAAAAAACCGGTTACTAAAAATAAAATTCGACCCGTTCAATCGATTTCAGAATTAAATTCAATCTTCAGGAACTCTCATATTCGTCCTATTTATAATGTTAATTGAAACTTCACGTGTAAAATTATAATAAAATAGTGATATTTGCTTAAAACATAATGGACGTCATACGCTTTGAAATTATGTCCTGTCAATTTGGTGGTTTCAACTATTAATAATTATTGTTTATCAATCAAAATACGTATCTTTGTTAAAAATATTTATTCTTTGTAAACATTTGTAATCTCATTGTTATTTTATTTTAGACCGCTTAAGTATACATTTCTTTAACAAAACAACTTTTTATAAAATACCTGTTGAAATTGAGAGCTAAGTTTTGTCTCTTGACTCATTAGAAACGATTTTCTACAATTTTTTCACACTTTTTGACTTGATTTTTTCGCTTTTTTTTAACTCATTTAAAACATAAAAAGCGTAAAATTTAAATCTCACAATTTAAAATAATTTTATCTAAAACACTTTCTGAAATATCATTCTTGGGCCTTCATCTCTCACTGTGTAAGGTTTTATATGCCATTTTATCGTTCGGTTTATATTTCATAATTTGGAACTTCATAAAAAAGGCTAACAACCGCGGGTTGTTTCTGATGCACGGCTTGAACACACAACTTAATTAAAAATATTTATCATTTTATTTAAATATAATATTTTTTCGTTTAATTCAATAATTTTAACCAAAGCGCGCACGCATTTAATTCGCACGGGCGTGGCGGTATTAGCGGTGACGGTCGGCACTAACTAAACTAATGTAATTTCACAACTTACGTGTAACAAATTTCGTTTGTGCGGTCGGCAGACCGGTGTAGCCGCGAGGCTTAACGCACCAGGTACCGAATCAATCGCGCGATCGAGTTCGAGATCCACCCAAACCGAGTTACTTTTTTACACGTTAAATATTATTCACTAATTTAATTCTATCGCTCACCTGTGTTCTCAGAACATAGCAGACGACTACAACAGCATATTTTAGGGAGGGGGTGATTTTTTAAAAGATTTTTTTTGCAAATGTTGTTTTTTTTAATCTCTAACAAATGTGTTTAAGAAAACTGTTGACCTTAATTAAGCGAAATCTTGAAATACTAAGGGTGACCTTGCTCTACAACCTCACCCTATTGACCTTTTAAGTTGAAAATTTAATGGCATCAATATCCCACATAACAATTAATTTGAACATGTTTGGTGAAAAACGGTCCATTAATTCTGAAAATATAAGGTAATTTAGAGGCCAACACCGAACACACATACACACACGTGCATACAAACATTAACATCCGGAAAATTTTCTTCCGGTTTTTTTTGGTTCCTTAGGTGCCAAAACGTGATCTGGTGAAAACCGCATATGCCTAAATTGGACCGATTACAACTTTCCCATCTAGAGCTATAGGGCTATCTAGGCAAAAAAGTAACGAAGGAAAGGGAATGAGTTGCGTAAGGAAAGGGAATGGTTTTTAAACGAATGTTATTCTAGTGTAGTTTGCGTGACGTAGTGAAAATTTGTGGCATTCAACAGCCGGCCCTTTGCCATCTCAGTCGCAGTGGGGTGAGCAGTACCGAGGTTTTTCTGCGAGATTTTTTTTTTTTTTAATAGCCAATCTGTTATTAAAGCAAAACGTTTATTTCGTCCGTTTCTTAATACAGAGTGTCCCATATAAAACGCAACCCATCAATCACACATCTATGAAATTTCAAAAGTCAGCTTACTCCCCTACTCGTTACTGAAATGGACTCGTCCAACATCTGGACATCGCGGCGACGCAGTAGAACACTATCGATAGTAACAACAATGCAATCATAACGTTCAGTGTGTTGCGAGAGACAAGATGGTATTTTCGCTAGATGAACGTGTTTTCATTGTCGAGTCGTACTTCAGTACGAAATCGGCGGTTGCAGTGCAAGATTTATTTCGCCATAAGTACCCAGATAAACCAGCTCCTAACAAAACATCACTATTAAGGTTAGTTGCAAAATTTAGAGAGACCGGCTCTGTTAATAACAAGGAACACAAAAGATCTGTGTCAGTGTTGAATACAGATACTGTCGCTGAAATCAAAGACCGATTACTCGCCTCGCCAAATAAATCGATCAGACGTTTGTCTGCTGAAATTAATTTGTCTAAATCGACTGTTCATCGGGCGACCAAAGATTACAATTACGACCATATAGCATTCAAACGGTTTATCGACTTCTTGAGCCCGACAAAGAATATTGTCAACGGTTCCGTCGATTTCTGCGTGAGGGAATTAACGTTATGGATTCGTTATTTTTCACAGATGAAGCACGGTTTCATTTGGACGGCTACGTAAACAGTTAAAACAGTAGAATTTGGAGTGCTGAAAATCCCCACGTTTATCAGGAAAAACAATTACACCCGCAGAAGTTGGGCGTGTGATGCGAGATATCGCGGAAGAAAATAATCGGTCCTATTTTTTTCGAGTACACCATTATTGCAGAACGATATAACGATATTTTATTTCCGTTCATCGCAGTCTTGGAAGAGGAAGACAGACACTGCCGGCTACAACATGACGGTGTGACATCGCACAACGCAGATTCAACTTCTGATTTCGTTGAGGAATTCTTTGGTAATGGTGTTATCGGTTGAGGCTTGTGGCCACCAAGATCTCTAGACTTGACTGCGGCGGATTTTTTTCTACGGGATTACCTCAAAGAAAAAGCCTATAGCAACAAACCACGAACACTTGAACGATTGAAAGTCCATATTGAACAAGCTGTATTAAAAAACCAGCCACAAACGTTGAAAAAGGTTGCAAGAAACGCTGTAAAAAGATTGAAGCTTGTATTCAAGAAGATGGCGGCCACTTCCAACATTTACTCTAAATGTAAGGTAATGGATGGTAATAAAAATTACATTTACATTTACACATGCCTTTTTATTATTTCAATACCTACCAATATAAGGTTGGGTTGCGTTTTATATGGGACACCTGTACTTAGTCCTTTAGTACACCATTGACTTTAAGTAACTCTTAATTTAGGTTGCGTTAAACACGTTTTTTTATTGCGGTTTCTTTTTTTATAAGAAAAAAAAATTAAAGCGGTAAGGATGCTAATAACTTTTAACTTAATCGCTAGATTAAGATTTGAATTTTGAGCGCTGCACTCTTACATCCGGTTTTCCAATTTTTTGGTACAACGGGAGGTCAGTAGGGTTAAAGGAAAGACGAGTGATAAAAGAATTCACGAGAAGTTAAGAAAAGCTTTAAAAGATCAGAAATAAAAATTTCTGACTTAAAAAATCGGGAATTAATCGAGATAAAATTAAAATAAATCTCAGCAAAGATGGTTTTTCTATAAAAGAGATAAGCTCGAAAACAAAAACGAGTACCGGGTAAGGCATGTGAGATATTTAACAAGAACTTGGCGGGAAAGGAAGAAGAGAGATGTTAAGAAAATTTACGTTTCGACTTGATCACTAGAAATATGTATTTTTACTTTTGTTTAGTATCTATAAGTTACTAAGTTAACAAATAATTAAACCTAAAAAGATTTAGGAATCGTTACGGAGATGTTACACGGCTCATACCTGTTTTGCGACCGGTTACTTGGGACTCGCCTTGTTATTTAATTATTATTGTATTATTTAATAAAACGTAACAAAAGTTAAAAAACGTAAAAAATTTCCAGATATGAGATAAAAGTTGTTGAAAATCTGTTGGCTTTATTTTTTTTTACTTTCCTGTCTAGATAGTGCTATAGCTCTAGAAGGGAAAGTATTGTAATCGGTCCGATTTGGATAAATGCGGTTTTCACCGGATCTTGACATTTTGACACCTAAGGAACCGAAAAAACCGGATGGAAATTTTCCGGATATTATTATTCGTATGTACCTGTGTGTGTTCAGTGTTGGCCTCTAAATCACCTTATATCTCCAGAAATACTGGACCGATTTTGACCAAACCTTTTTCACCGGATCTTGACGTTTTGAAATTTAAGGAACATAAAAAATCGGATGGAAATGGACTACACGCAGAATATCGTTGTAAACAAAGATTAAATTCTGTGTTTTCGGCCTTATGAACCTTAAAAACGTCGAGAAGTAGTAGTATCTGTGGGGGAACTTTTTTTTAGCAGTTGAATATACTCTTCCTCCATCGTATTATATTACAAAGAAAAAGGAGAAATTTGATACTTTACTAAAACAGTTTAAGTAAAGAATAAACCGACTAAATCCCGTACAAGTTTCTTTCAGTTATATTATTTTAACAAAATGAACTTAATACGGACGTACGTATAACCATATGCACGTAATATAACGTACATTATCTTCACGTTAAATTCTTATCAAACACACGTGTTCCGTGCAGTGAACACGTAATAAACATTTTAAATGTAAAAAATGAAATAAAACACAAATAAATAGTAAACTACTCCTATGTTAAAGTATTGATTTATAACAGATATGAATACGAAAAGTGATTTATATATTAAATTTCATCTGAAATATTTGAAGAAGTTATATGTTGTATTTGAATAAGAAAAAAAATTGTCAGATTCAATACACTACATAGATTCGATGCATTACTCGAAGGTGCTTGACATAAGCGTAGGTAGAGAAAAAACATCTTCTTTGATCATATCAAACTGTACGACTGCTATAGAAGGGAATGTAAAATAAATAAATACAAAAAAAAAAAACCATTGTACTTTTACGTCATATTTTGTTACTGTCAATCAGTTACCGATTAGTTGTTTTAATAAAAATGATAGAAATTTTGACCTTTATTCTTTTTATAAATAATCCAACGATTTTTCAAATAACAAGCTCTTAGAATATAATAAGTACTCGACGGTAAGTAGAAATGTATAACACTTAATTGCTCCTTTATATATATGTATATATAGATCGATTCGAGATTGCACAGTCCATGTACAATATTACTCTGAAAAGAAAGTGAGCTTGCATATTGTCTTATAAGTTGCTGTACATAACGTAGATCACGCGTAATATAAGTTATTACGTTATGATAAATGGTTTTTTCTATCTACAATAATTAATTTTAAATAATTATTTCTTTTAAATATCACTTCATCTCCGTCATAATGATTACGTGTTAGTTATTTTGTAATTCGGCTTATCAAAACAAATAAATAAAATTCTATTATTACTATTATTATTACATATGTTAATTAAAAGAAATCTGATGTGGACACCACATGACTTCCTTGTACGTCTATTAAATCACATATACACATTTTTTCTGTACTTCATTTAAACTTATTTCATGTGAAAGTGAGATACGATCCTCCAATTCTTTAATAAAAATGGACAGTTACACAGTTGCTAAAATATTAGTTTTTATTATTAACATCAAATATTTATACAATTATTAATTCAACAATCTTACCTGAAATATTAGGTAAGAGTAAAAGCCCCTTAATTACGCTATAAATAACTTGTTTACCAAATAATCCAATAATAAAAACTGATTATTCTACACCGTAAGCTCAGAATTAATATTTGTAACCGGTATACATGAATCCACTAAACGGAATAGTTAAATTATTATTAACTTCTATTTACACGACACGCCAGAAATCTTGTGCGTATTACGCACAAGTAAAAAAAAATGTCAACAATCAATCACTTTAAATTGAATACAATTCAAAAATGTATTTTCTTTTTCTGTCAAATAATTGAATAAAATAATTTTCAAAAAAATAAATAAACAATTTTTATAAGAATTTGCTAAGAAAATTAAAAAAATAACACGATTCTAAATTATAATTTTTAATTAATATTAAGTAATCAGATGTTTCACCAAATCTATTATTTTTATTTTATTTCTAATTTTATTTCACTAATAATTTTTTTCGTTTTTTTTTATTATCAGTGAATTATTATTTATTGTAACATTTTTTTAAAATCACGAGTTAATAATTATTAAATCAATATTTAAATTAAAATTAAAAAAGTTAAAAAAAAAAACAAGGGGAGATGAAGTCTGATTAGAACCGATATGCCTTCCCTTTAAGATCCAAATATTTCATTAATTAAAATTGTAATTTTAATTTCGATTGCAATCAAAAAGGGAGGTGCACAATTAGATGTTACAACAGTCCTATATCAAAATTTCAACATCCTACGGCTAATCGTTTTTGAGTTATGCGAGATACATACGTACAGACTTTACGCCAAAACTAGTCAGAATGGATTCAACGATGTCAAAGTTGATATTTCCGTTGAAATACGAAAACCGATATGTTTCGCGATCACAATACTTTTATTTACTTCGTTTTTTTTTTGTCTTCAGTCATTTGACTGGTTTGATGCAGCTCTCCAAGATTCCCTATCTAGTGCCAGTCGTTTCATTTCAGTATACCCTCTACATCCTACATCCCTAACAATTTGTTTTACATATTACAAACGTGGCCTGCCTACACAATTTTTTCCTTCTACCTGTCCTTCCAATATTAAAAAGATTATTCCAGGATGCCTTAGTATGTGGCCTATAAGTTTGTCTCTTCTTTTAACTATATTTTTCCAAATGCTTCTTTCTTCATCTATTTGTCGCAATACCTCTTCATTTGTCACTTTATCCACCCGTCTGATTTTTAACATTCTCCTATAGCACCGTATTTCAAAAGCTTCTAATCTTTTCTTCTCAGATACTCCGATCGTCCAAGTTTCACTTCCATATAAAGCGACACTCCAAACATATACTTTCAAAAATCTTTTCCTGACATTTAAATTAATTTTTGATGTAAACCAATTATATTTCTTTCTGAAGGCTCGTTTCGCTTGTGCTATTCGGCATTTTATATCGCTCCTGCTTCGTCCATTTTTAGTAATTCTACTTCCCAAATAACAAAATTCTTCAACCTCCTTAATCTTTTCTCCTCCTATTTTCACATTCATTGGTCCATCTTTGTTATTTCTAATACCTTTCATTACTTTTGTTTTGTTCTTTTTTATTTTCATGCGATAGTTCTTGCGTAGGACTTCATCTATGCCGTTCATTGTTTCTTCTAAATCCTTTTTACTCTCGGCTAGAATTACTATATCATCAGCAAATCGTAGCATCTTTATCTTTTCACCTTGTACTGTTACTCAGAATCTAAATTGTTCTTTAACATCATTAACTGCTAGTTCCATGTAAACATTAAAAAGTAACGGAGATAGGGAACATCCTTGTCGGGCTCTCTTTCTTATTAGGGCTTCTTTCTTATGTTCTTCGATTATTACTGTTGCTGTTTGGTTCCTGTACATGTTAGCAATTGTTCTTCTATCTCTGTATTTGAACCCTAACTTTTTTAAAATGCTGAAAATGTTATTCCAGTCTACGTTATCGAATGCCTTTTCTATGTCTATAAACGCCAAGTATGTTGGTTTGTTTTTCTTTAATCTTCCTTCTACTATTAATCTGAGGCCTAAAATTGCTTTCCTTGTCCCTATACTTTTCCTGAAACCAAATTGGTCTTCTCCTAACACTTCTTCCACTCTCCTCTCAATTCTTCTGTATAGAATTCTAGTTAATTCTTTGTACTTCGTACAAAGAATTAAAAATAACTATCTCAACTGAAATAACTAAAAAAAAAATCAGTTTTCGGAAAACTTTTGGTTTTGGATTCGATTGCGGTATTTTTTGACAAATAATTTAATCTATCTAACTTCCTGGTTGAAATACATATAGAAACGTTTCTGAGATAATAATAATAATATCAATAATAAAATTAAAAAGGGCAATGTTATTTGTGCCAGTATGGTATACGGATAATTTGTGTAGCTATAATTTTGTAAAATCATGACTGTATAATATTGTCTTTTTTCAATTTCATTAAATTCAATTATTTAATTTTTCAATTAAATGTTTAATTTTCACGTTTATGGTATTAGATTTTCTTGTCTAGATGGACTTAAAATTTTGTATAATTTTTCCATAATAATAAAAATTAATTTATTTTTAAACGTTTATAACTTTTAATCGTTTTCAATTCAACTGAGGTCCCGTATATAATAAATTATTTAAAAAAAACCACAGGTAACATTAAATCTTTACTTCGTATTATTTGCGTCCAAGTTTATCTTATGTGTACGACATAAGTAAGGCAAATGAAGTACAAGGAATTAGAGATGCTTTGTTTGAGAGTAATGGGATGCACTTCACAGCAACCTTTTGCGAAGAAAAGAATGAGACAAGCACATAGAAGTGAAGAATTCGGGTGGACTTTGTCAGTTAAATGTCCAACAACATTCAGCTTAATTAAAATAGAAACGGGAAATCGCTTCACTTCTCACTTTACCCAGTAGTAATCCTGGGATGGCATTCTTGTTTTAACTGAATTTTTTTATACTGATAATATAAATTTTTGAAAAGATTTCATCCTTTGATTAATTGTGCGATGAGTTTCTGAATTTCTTTATTCTTTGCTTTATTACAAAAAAAGAGTACGTAACTGAAAAATTAAATGGCTATTTAGCCATAACAGAGTTGTTTGTTTACAGTTCAGAATACAATGATTGTAGGTAGATAATATCCGCACATTCAAGACTTCAGTTTAAAATAAAATGAAGCAGGAGAATAAGGTAGCGTACTCATACAGAAGCTCGCATTCACACACAATCATAAAATGTAATATTCACCGATGAAAGAGTCAATCTACTAATTAAACGATTTCAAAGAGCGTAAGAAAAAAGTGTACGGTAGTGAAACGTCAACTTTCACGAGACTCTAAAGTAGATTGCTCATTTTCTCTTTTTTTTACGCGTTAAAAATTTATATAAAAGTAAAAAAATACGAAAAAGAAAGCGAAAACAAAGAAACTTATTCAAATGAAAAATTACAGTATCGATTGGGAAAATTTTTTAAAGTCATCGTCCAGAATTAATAAGCCTAATTTACATAATTCGATTTTAGTAAAAAAAAAAAAAGAAAAAATTATTTTTAAGCAGGAAATCCGAGAGTTGCGAGCTCTAGTAAAATTTACATATTGTCCGTCGTGTATGATCGATTTGAATTCATCTAAAATCATACTTTAACTGCTGTATTATATGTAAAGCCGTATACATTATCGAGTATTAGCTTTAAGTGCAAAGTTATTTACATAATATTGTCAAAACCCTATATAATTTTAACACACGTGAGCGCGCGCATACGTACACATACACACAAACAAATACACTCACAGTTTATATAAAACAATAGAGAGGTTAATAATATAGGTTAATATACCGTGAATAATTCATTACATACAATTAAAATTTTATACTGTAAAAATTATTCTTTTTGTAAAGAGTCATCTTGCTGTTCTTTTTTTCAATTCAATTACACATTCAAACGCTTAATTGCAATCGCAACTCCATTGTGCAAATTTCTTTAAAAAAAAAATTAAGAAAGCATAAAAAAGAAACATTCTTTTAGAATGTTAACGAACATTTGAAAAAAAAATACACATCATATTATGTATATGTATATATATATATATATATATATATATATATATACATATACATAATATGATGTGTATTTTTTTTGTATATATATATACATTTTGTGTGTATATATATATATATATATATATATACATATATATATACAAAATGACTGATCCGTGGTTTTTTTATGTTCCTTCTTTCCTGTTTCCCGCTACACTGTTAGATACGACTATAAGGAACGATTAGTAGATGTCCATTAAAAAAAAGAATTGTACGTATAATGTTATCCATTCGTGATAAATATAAACGTACTAGCCTCGTGTTATATTATACTACTCTCATTTTTATCCCTTTATATTCAGTATCAAATATTACGGGTGAAATCAAACAAACCTGTTCAACGTTTCCTGAATTTTTTGTTTTTGAATTTTCATTATTATAGATTTGCACGGTAAAGATGC
This sequence comes from Lycorma delicatula, assembly GCF_047948215.1. Taxonomy (NCBI): domain Eukaryota; kingdom Metazoa; phylum Arthropoda; class Insecta; order Hemiptera; family Fulgoridae; genus Lycorma; species Lycorma delicatula. The sequence goes on along the minus strand of NC_134457.1, from coordinate 225,496,934 downwards.
TAATTTACTGCTAATTTTTGCAGAACTTAATTGCAAAATTTGTGGTTGGTGAAAGGCTACATGGAGCGAATGAAAAGGAGTGGATGAGTAGTTTTTAAAAAAAAAAAAAAAATGTATATAACGATTTTCCTCTTATTTGGAACTGTTAGTGTTGAAAATTAATGTAGCAAAATTAAATCATAGCCTGATTTTTGGTACCATCGGACCAAAAGGTACAAATACATTTATCTATATATATTTTTATTTTCTTAATGACGTACAACTTTTATAAGCTTCGTTGAATAACACTGAACCAAAACGGTTCGACTAACGGAAGTAAATAATTACTCCGATATGTACATTTATAACCCTAAAAAAAATGGGGTTGAAGGGAAATTAAATAACAATTTTTTAAATTTTCAAGATTGCTTATCGAACTACATTTAGTATTAATGTCGATGAGATGGAAAATTTTAAGTACAATCCCTCGTGAAATCCAACATAAGAATTATAAAATTGTTTGAATTTCTTGTAATTTCTGATACTTTGTGTTTTTAAAATTGCGGTTGTAATGAAAAACATTATATAAGATAGCTGTAAAGCAAGGAAATAGCCTGGTTACCCGTACGAAGAACAGGTAAGAAATGAATTTTTCTCGGTTCTTAGCGTTACTCGACAAACACCACTATGAGGTGATCGTACTTCGTTTTATTTTATTTTATTTTTTTTTAGTTAAATAACCAAAAACTGGAGGTGAAAATAGTCGTTTCACTCATAAAAGTAACAGTGGCAGGTGTGTCGGTTAAGCCGACATACTCCTTTTAAAAAATCGAAATTCAAAAATCCCTAAAATAACTTTTAGATACTTATCTGAAGACAATTTGCAAGCCCAAATCGAGTGAGTATTTCGTTTGATGTAGTCGGAAATTGGAAAATATTTGCAATCGATCTTTAAACTATCTATAACTTTCTTCACTTCTTTCAAACACGAATTCCGAAAAATCTATAAGTTGGTTTTTAAATATTCACATGAAAAAATATTACACGCACCAAAAATTTAGTTGATTTGTTTATTTATTACCGGAAAAAACAGTACCATTTAAATATTACCTCATTTTGACTATTTAAACTCCGAATTTCAGAAACATATTTCTTAATGAGCTCTTGTTGAAAATTTGTATACACGTTTGGTGTAATTTATCTTCACCAGTTTTTGCTGGGCGATGATTAGTTTTTTGTCAGTCAAAAAACGAATAAAATATTATCTAAAAATATTACGACATTTTTTAATATATACCTTTATTATATGTTAAACCTTTTATTTAATAAATATTTTTATTTATGATAAGTTGAAACATTGTTTTAACATAGTTTAAAAATTTATTTAAACAAGAAATTTTAATAAATACAAAATTTTAGCAAAAAACGCCATCAAAAGAGGAAAAATTTATATTATAGGATTATTTCATTGAAAAGACTCCCGTTAGTAAGATAATCCTTTTAGTACAACCACTGTTTTGGTCGTGAATAGAAAATCATAAGAATAATATTAAATCCTCCTTTACTCCGAAACTCGCTGATACGACTACTCCTTTAATACATTTTTTGTAATTAAAAAAAAACATTCGATCTTCTGAGTCTGTTTTCGAAATGTTATGAATTTCCTTTGCCTGTAACGACTTTTTCCTACCGCATGCGTATGATTCTGATAATAAAAAAGTCTCTTTGAAAAAATATGAAAAATATAACGCAGAGATTAAAAATTAATCGATTATTGCTTTGAACGAAATCCAAAGAGATCTTCAAGAAATTGGTTTGAGGGTCGAAGACGCCTGTGATAAAATGAAAATACACACTTCACAACAATAGATTCACCGTTAAAAAATTAGAAAGACATAACATAGTGGAGGTAACAGACGAGAACAGGAAGCAACGATCCGATAGAATGAAAAATACTGAGAAAATCGAAAGGACAGACTTACATAGAAATTCAAGAGGAACTGAAAGTTGGATGACTAAAGGGGATTCATTGTGGCCTCAAAAGTAAAAAAAGAGGATGTGTAATTTTCACATTTTCTATATACCAGAAAAATAAAATAAAACAATTGAAGTTAAATTAAAAGATGAACGAACTATGTGCCTTCTCTACTAACGCAGATACATCACCGGAATATCGGTAAATAAACTGCGAAATTTTATTTACATTAATATAGTAGTAAAATTAAAAAGTAATTTCTCAAAAGCGATTACATGAAATATAATTTCTTTATCAACAAAAAGAGGAGGAAAGCAATTTTAATTGAACGTAATCAAGAATGAAGTTTCAAATTCAGGACCACCAAATTTTCAGTTATTATAATACTCTCCCATATTACGAGCCAAAATTTCTCAGTAGAGATGTACAGTTTTGTAACAACTTATGTAATTCCTAACAAAATACACGTGTAACTACAAAAAACTTAACTTACTTGAAAGTTTTAGATATTATAAATAAATAATTCAGAACAAACAAAGTCAAACTTTTAATTTTTTTTTTATAAATTTTGTTCTCACGAAGATTCTGCGCTTCTGATCAAAAGTAAAATAATGCGTGTTGAGCTACCTCCATTTAAAACCAATCACATTCAAATAACTTCGGTTGAAATACTGGAATGGCTTGATCTCGGAGGATCTCAGCGATCTACTGTCCACCTTTCTTCCTTCCTTTTTTCTGTTTACCCTCCAGGATTTACCGTTCAGGTATTACTTCAGAGGATGAATGAGAATGATATGTATGAGTGTAAATGAAGTGTAGTCTTGTACAGTCTCAGTTCAACCGTTTCTGAGATGTGTGGTTAATTGACACCCAACCACCAAAGAACGCCGGTATCCACGATCTATTATTCAAATCCGTATAAAAGTAACTGCCTTTACTAGGACTTGAACGCTGGAACTCTCAACTTCCAAATCAGTTGATTTGGGACTAGACCAACCGGGTGGGTTTACTGTCCACATTTTTTCCCCTACATCCCCGAACCGTACATTCAATTAAGTACTTGACTCGGAGACGTGTCCTTTCCGGATCTTTTAATTGCCTGCCTCTAATCTCCAAAGGAAGAACCAGACCCGGCTATGCCGTTCCCAGCCCTCCCGCCAGAGACCGGGTCTCAGTCTTTCCTTTTGCCAGCCTCAAACCGACGGCGCAGGAGCCGAAGCCGCCAAAGCGTATCCGGAAACCCAAACCGCCAGCCGGGTCTCGATCTTTTCATTCATTCACACCTAACGGACCCCAGGAGTACCCGTTCCATCACAAGAACCCACACACCAGGGCATGTGAGCCCTCAGGAATGGGGCTGTCCGCCCAGCCCTGCTATAAACTACAACCCTCAGTATCCCAGTCGTCTTGCTCTTTTATTCTGAGAACTGCTCTTGCAAATATTGAAAAATTATACCAGTTCCCGGACATAGCCAAGAGCCACTCCGAGAGCTGCTCCGGTCGGGTATGCATCTTTTTTTTCTTCTTTTTTTTTGTCTTCAGTCATTTGACTGGTTTGATGCAGCTCTCCAAGATTCCCTATCTAGTGCTAGTCGTTTCATTTCAGTATACCCTCTACATCCTACATCCCTAACAATTTGTTTTACATATTCCAAACGTGGCCTGCCTACACAATTTTTTCCTTCTACCTGTCCTTCCAATATTATGGTATGCATCAGTCCTGAATTTATACGATGTTTCTCCCATCGTCTGCACACAAAAATAGTGTGTTCGGCATCGTCAACCGCATCGCAGTAACAATAGATTGATTGGTGACTCTCTCCTGCCAAACCTATGCAGGTATTTTTCATATGCACCATGTTCCGACATGAGTTGCGTTGTGTGGTAATTTAATTCACCATAAGAGCGATCTAGCCAAGCAACCAGGTCCGGGATAATTCTTCTTGTCCATGCGGCCACTGCTGAACCCGCCTTTGCTGTCCACTTTACCACGCAATATATAATTTTCTGAATATTTCACGTCTCTTGGTAGTCGCTTTATTGCTGGGGGGACTAGAATGCAAAGATCCATTCTGGGATTATAGACTGATAACTCCTGGAATGGCATTAAGGAATTTATTGTGAGGTTGCGGCTCAATTGTATCTGTGGTCTAGAGTCAACTTATTGGTCTACGGATTTGGCTTATTTTGTTGGAGAACAACAACATACCAGATAACCAATTTGGCTTTCAACCGTTGAGCAAATCTGTAAAGTTGTTAATGTTAACTACGATTGCTTGAAAAGGAATTAATACTGTTCAGCTTTTGTTTAGATGTACAGGAAGCCTTTGACAAAGACTGACAGCCTGGCCATCTCTACAAATTAAAGTTGAGCCTGCCCCAAAAACTTTATTAGTGTTAAAAAACTACATAGGTAATCGATTTACACAAGTTAGATGTAACCAAGAATTGTCTTTCTTTTTCTACATTCAGTCCAGTTCCTCAAAGTTCAGTTCTGGACCAGATTTTGTGTGTGATCTTTACTGCCGACTTTCCCAGCCGAGACCAAGCCACAGTTGCGTCCTTTGCAGACGAAATAGCAACATTAGTGGTTGACAGCGATGTGGTCCTCATCTCCAGAAAGCTACAGTCTGATTTGGAACTTATCGACTAGTGGTTATACAGTTGGAAGGTAAGGATGAACCCAGCTAAGTCAAATCACGTGACATTCACCATGAAGAGAGGCGATTGCCTTCGAGTACATCTAGACAATACCCTTATTCCTCATTTGACCACAGTTCACTACCGTTGTTCGCACCTTAATCGTCGATTAACGTGGAGGGATTACATAAAAGAAAAAAGCAAAAATTAAACAGATTTATGAGTTTGCACTGGTTATTGGGTAGAAATTCTAATTTTTCACTCTTAAATAGTTATTGATATGCAAAATATTACTAAAACCAGTTTAGAATAAGGTGTACAACTGCGTCAGTAACATTAAGGTGATCCAACGATTTCAAAACAAACTCTTGACCGTTATAATGAAGGCACCTTGGTTCGCAACGAACAACGAGATTCACAACTACAGATCTCCTAGATATAGGAGAAAATTTTGAGATTGGGCAGGATTTACAAATCACAACTTAATGCACATGAAAACGATTTATTTGAAAACTTGTTGGATAAAGTAGAGAAATTATACCGCCGAAAAGACTTCATATTCTGGACCTCAGTAATTCTTGGCATCAAGATATGAATTGTCATTGGTAAAACATAGGTTATATACTTACCTAGGTGTTGTATACCGCATTATTTTTTAATAATTTGGTACGCTATAATTTAGTAACTTGTGTACTGTGTTGTGTTGAATACATCTATTAGCGTTGTTACTGCTCTGTGTATCTATCGTCATGGTTAATTTTTTTTTTCTGAATTTTTACGAGCATCGACTGCTAAGGTCATTAGCCCTCGTCACATTCTTTAAAAGAAATTATTATCTCCATCAGGATCGTCATATGTAAGGGTGTAAAGGGCCCTTACATTTTATTTAAAAACACAAACTTCACAATAAACATTAAGACATAAAAGACAAGGACAATCACAAACACTTACGGGGTGTAAAGGGCCCCAATATTAAAATTTGAGATAAGGTTCTCAAAAGACCATGAAATTAAAATTTCAACTTATTAATACCATTTCTTTCTTTATATATATATAAAACTACCGCTTAGAGATTCTTTTATCACAGCTTTAAACTTTGATTTTATAGACTTTTAAGAAGTCCACTGGCGTTAAAAATGCAACTATATTTTCTTCATTTCCATTATCCAGATCAGCACTAATATTATTTCTAAGACGGAACCTCTTTCTGAGGTCCTCATATATGGTACACTCTTCTATTAGATGCTTGATTGTCAGTGTTTTATTACAAACACCGCACATTGGTCTCACTTCGCCGGTTAACAAATATAAATAGTTAATCGCGTGTGACCGATTCTAAGTCTGGTCACAGCTACTTGTTCACGGCGAGTCAACTTAAAGTCGCTTTTCCATTTATAAGGAGAAGTTTTTACCGAGTTTAATTTTGTATTTAAACTCCTCCATTCAGCATTCCACTTGTTTTTTTACTATGTTTGTTAGACGGTTTTTAACATCTGCCACTCTTACAGGAAATGCATCCAAATCATCGCAGACTGTTGCCTTTCTGGCAGCTTCGTCTGCGATTTCATTACCTGTAATACCAGCATGCCCCGGAGTTCATACAAATACGCATCGCTGTCCTCGTTGTTTTAGAACGTGTAAAATGGACAGGATGTTTGCAATTAGGACATCCTTAATGTTCTTGTTCCGAATTACGAAAATGTCATGGTTAATATTCTAGATTCTAAGAACATTATTATCTATTGGCGTTGCTCTTTTCTGCATTTTAATACCTGATGCTGGTTGTCACGACTTAGTACTGTCAATATTTTAATTGACTCATTTATTATTATTTTTTTTCTCTTACTACCTTCTTAATCTTAGCTATCTGTTATTCTTGTTTGTCGTTTTATTTAACTGTTATCAACTGTTATGTTGTTATAATTACATGAAGAACTATTTTTAAGATTTGTTCTGTATTATAATGTTTGCGTCCAACGAGAGCCATCATTGGCCCTCAAGTCTTCTTCATTTTTGTCATAATTTCTCATTAGATTTAATTATGGTTTCAAAATATATTTTAAGAAACGGATTGTAAATAAAGCTTAAGAGAAAAAAAAATATAAATTTGTTTCAACTCCAGTCAAAATAACTCCAAAAAATAGTTCAGATATTTCAATGCAGTCAGAGGATGTTTGATTTTTGAGCTTAATAACATTACTTTATAAGACAGTTCTTAATATTTTCTTTTTAATTTAAGAAAAAAGAGTAAATTGAAATGTAAACAATAAAGTATGTATATGTGCCTGTGTGTGCGCGTGCGCATGTTTGAATATATATATATATATATATATATATGTGAGTGTGTGTGTCTAAATACATTAAAACGGATCACAACTAATATTATGTGTGAATATCAGTGAACGAATGCTACCACAGCGATCCCAACGGAATAGTCTGATTTAATGAATTTAGACAGCTCATCAAATGAAAGTACTCTGTTAGGAAGATGGCAAAGATGCATACATTGAATATAAGGTAATATTTCAGAACTAGACCGAGCTTCGTTGAACGCTTCAATTAAGTGCTTAACGATAAAACAGTCTCTAAGCTAAGCTTATAACATTCAACAGCATCCTTCCATCTATCCCCATAGTCTATCCATTATGGAGTTTTTGTTGACACTACTTATGAATGATAGCCGTACATCCCATACCACCTTCACCGGTTTCTCTTAAGAGAGGGAAAAAAAAGAGAGAATATTTTTAAAACTAAGGAGATTTCAACTTCCTATCTATTTTACCTGATATTCAATGATATAAACTTTATTAAAATGTCAAGAGAATTATTCTTCATTATTAACTGTGAGGGATTTCAAAATAAATTAAAATTATTAATATTCACTTACAACATTTTGCATTTTAAATACATCTAATATAATTCATAATATAAAAGGATTATTTTGACACTTTTTTTCTCGAAGTAATCCTCTAACCTACATCAAATTTTAAATTACTACTTGTTAAAACAAATTGACAATATAATCTGTTTAAATTAATTTAAAAAAAAAACATGAAAATACAAAATATAAAAATATTCGGTACTCATCTGAACCAATATTCTTAATATTTTTCTAACAATTTTAAATGAATAGAAATAAATACAAGTGCGCGCGCGCGTACACACATATACACACTTTAAATGTCAAATTTATACAATAGAAATTAATAATTAATAATTTAATTTGTTCTTAAAACGACGCTATTCGGTCTCCACTCTTGTAGTTTTATCATACTGTATGACCTCTGCAAAATACTCAGCATTTCGTCTTGTGCTAAGACGACAATGTCTATTTTCTATCTTAAGAAAATTCTATGTTTACACTCTATATGAACTGTTCTGCGGGATTTGTGTAACTGGAACATTGAACTGCGGCACTGACATAATTGGAACTGAACACAACCTTCTACATAAAACGTTTTATACGCCTGTTATTAATCACAAACAATTTCGTAGAATCTTTTCTTTTTATAATATACATATATATTTATTTATTTGTTAGGAACTGATTCGATAAATATGGTGTTATATATCATACTAGTTACCCGTTTACAGCTTCGCCTGCGTGATATGGTTTCTTGCGTTTGCCGTAGCGGTCAATTTTTTTATGTTCTTTAGTCAAGTAACCGGAGGCAGGTGCAGCCATACAGTTACGGTGGCCGTGGCTGTTTCGGTTGAGCCATAGTGCCGTATACCTTCTCACCCGTTAAAAAATTCGAATTAAAAAACCCGATAATGGTTTTTAAATAGTTACCTGAAGAGTATTTGCAAGCCTAAAACTACCGATTATCTACTTTACTATAGTCGGGATTGGAATAATTTACAATCATTGTTCAAACATTTTTTTACCTTTCTTAATCACCTTTCAAAATCGAATTTCAAAAATCTAGAAATTTGTTTATCGACATGAAGATTACACTCACCAAAAATAAGGTTGATTTCTTCATTTTTTACCGAGAAATTAAGAAAATAATTATAACTCATACGCTGATTAACGATTAATATTAATTTAAAGTCTTCCGCGTTACCCGAAGGTGATTTTACCAATATTGTATTTAAACTCTCTGATCAAATTATTATGTTCCAGCAAAACTTGCTGGAGTGCTGTTATTAGTTCCTTCTTCAAGTTTGGAACAATATTAGTACGAAGAGAAGTTTTATCAGCGTCAGAAAGAAAGTAAATCTATAAAAACTGGTGATCGACACCAGGTACTGACAATAAACTTCCTACGCGATGGTAAACGTGACGTTAAATTTTAAACGTAGGTATAAAATTCCCTTCTGCAATTTATTTAGCGCCAAAAGAAGTCATCTGAAATAAAGTTTTGTATTTTCTAAAATTATCGAGAAAATGTTTTGACAAAGGATGAGATCCTAAAACTATACTCTTGATTGGTTCTGGCAGCTCATTAAGTGAAGGAAGTCAAACTTTCCCATCAGAACAACACATGTCTGGTGCTTCATCTTTCCATTTTTTTGCAAAATAATGATTGCATATTTTAATCATTGCACAAATTTGTAAATTTTTACTATTAATATAATCCAAATGAGGATCATATTGAAAAACAGATCTGAACTTTAAAGGCTTTCCTATATTGTATATCTTTGTAAAATAGAGCCTCACGCTCTTCCATATTCTCATGTAAACCCGATGTAGACAATCGTCTTGCATCTATAGATTTTCTATCAATATTACGTTTCTTCCGTTTCGCACGGCTTTAAAAAGAATTCAACAAATACCGCCAAAATAAATAGATAAATCATCACTCTCTATAAAAAAAGGATGGTGTGTGGGTTTGTTTATTTGTGTGTGCTCACATTTTTATTTTAGCTGCAATTGGCGCAGAGCAGACCAATAGTGTTGCGCCGGCAACTGCACACGGCACCCTCCACGACTCTCTACCGCTAGAAGCAGTCCGTTGTCAATTAATTAAAAAATTATTTAATTAAATTTCTAAGCGTAGACTATTTTCATTTATATATTATATTTATATTTTCATTTACTTATTAATTTTATAAATTTGAATAATCAAATATTTATCACAGAACCAATATATCATATTAGTTGAGAAATCGAATAAAACTAAATTAACCTAACTGCTATACGTATATCAAAGAAACCAATTAAAATTGTTTGATATTCAATAATTAAGAATTATATTGTCAGCATACGCTCTTATAATTAAGTAGACTGAATTTAGTGCAACATATCCGCCGCCTAGTGGAGAGCTAACACACTACTTACGAACACAGTGAAGCGTTTATTTTAATGTTGATTTTTTTTTTTTTATTGTTGTTTTTAATGTTTTTTTCAGATGAAATATATCTATAAACCTTCTCAGTTATGTCAAGAAACGGGTAAAAATTTGGTTGCGATTGATCGATCGGGTAGTTTGTTTATCCCGAATCAAAAAAATACCTTCCTCTTTATGTAATAGTATAGAGATTTATATGAGAAAACAGATTTTTAAGTCTTAATTTTCTTCGGGATCGTTCCTTTATCTTTCTAGTAATAAAACCTGATAAAATCTCTTTCCTTATATCTAATTAAAGGAAAATTCTACTAGGTGGAAAAAGTTAACATATTAAATGTGAAATACAAATGAAAAATCAGTTATAACTGTTACTACCTTTTAGCATTGTAGTTTACTCGCCCTCTATATTAAATAAAGAAATTAATAAATTTGTTAATAGCTGGCCTTTAACAGCTGAAATTTGATAAATCTAAAACTAATTATCTTCGAATGATGGTCATCCGTTGTAATAAGGGAATGTACAAAGCAACTACGGTGTTCTAAAGAGACAACTAGATCGCTCACTAATTCCCATGTTTATAAACTTTTACTTCTAGAGAGTTATAAGAGAAAAAAATAACTGTGAGAGCAATTCAAGTGTTTTTGAAAAGCAAATCTGAATCGTACATTATACAAAACAGTTTATTACTTTTTTTTGTAATGCCCAAATTTATGTTCTGTAACCCGTTGAAATTCGGGATAAAAACATTCGTTTACAGCTAATCGGAAAATACCTTTTTTTTATCCTTTTTTAGACACACCAGGGCAACTTCGGTTGGCCTGATGTGAAGCGGCGATAACTAATCACCACTCAGCAGCAGCATCCACCCATTGGTCCCTCCGGGATCCCGACTGGTTTATCGAAGCCACAGGACCTCCGCTTTTGGATGCCGTGTAGTCCCTCCCCAGAAGGGCTACCCTACCACTAGTTGGGGTCCGAGTATGCCCCTTGCATACCCCGCCAACCCTCGCGCGCCCGCCCCTCAAACTTCGAGGTTCCCTCGTGCGTCATCGAAATGCCTCGACCCGATCACCGTTGCGTGTGATCAGGCCAAGACACGCTCAGCAAGAAGGCTGTCTCTCTGGCCCTGCGCGGTTCCTCGCTTCGACTCCCAGGCGACCTAATTTTTTTCGCCAGTTCCCTGTTTTTCTTTATTTTTTATTTTTGTCTCTAAATTGCACGTCGTATTATCATTGCGAGCATTCAGTCATAGCTCTGCGTTGCAGATCAGATCTTGCGAGCATGCATAAGTAGACAAGTCGGCCTAAAAGGACTTGTCGCAACGTCGTGTACCGAATATGTAAAACCTCAGTGAGGAAATACAGAAGACCAAGCTTTATAAACATGTTATTATGCAAAAGAAATCTTACCTAATAAGAGATAAATGAAGAAAAAAGAAGCGATACCTATACAAGAGCTACATGGGTAACACAGCAGTAGCTGTTCATCCTCGTGAGAGCGTCACGTGACGCATTAAACAAGACACAGTGATTAAAAGAAAATAATACATAAAAATCGTGAGTAGTACAATATCAAGGAAAGCAATACCTAAAGAATACAATCATGAATCTAGACTTAGAAAAAAAAAATAAAATAAAAGATACAATGAAAAAAGACAACAAAAAAATTCCAAGGGTCCTTACACCCGTGGGTTACAACAGGTTGCACGTGAGTAGACAACCAAACGCATCTACGGTGCCTTCAAGCCTCATGTTGTGTGCCACCATCGCCGACAGACCAATCGGAAAATACCTGCCAGGATTCAAGTTTCCGGTTCTTTTTAAATCAGCATCCCTTTTAAATTACTAATAACAGTTAAAAAAAAATCTTTGCTTCAAGATTTTTGTTTTAAAGACGGAAAAGGAGACAATTAATTAGTGTTGAATGATTCAGCGAGCGCTTCACTAATTTAATGGGTTATGTAAATCTGTTTTTACCTTTTATTTTTCTTTATAGTAATGAATAATAAAAAAAGCTTAACTTCTAACGATAATTTTCCGTCTAACAGAAATTATTTGTGAGGTTTTAAAATTCTAGTTCTTTTAATATTAATATCCTTTTCAAGTTTTTTTTTAAATTTAGACCTTAAGTAAGGGGACTTTTAAAGAAAATAATCTAATTAGTTTTCTTAAAGACCGACTTACAAATAATAATGCTACGTTTCAGGTTTCAAACTATCAGGGAAAATGTTCATTGCGATGAATGAATTAGTAAAGGCTTTCTCATTTATACAAAAATTATCAACTACAGTTAGGCGCTAGTTGAAGAAGCTGATAAATATCAGCTCTAGCGGCAGTGAATCGGGTGATTTGATAACATCAAATACAGTCTACGGTCGATGAATGGAAAGAAAGAAAATATCGATAAGTATCTTGTAGACCTTATTTTAACATTCAGTCCCGAAGAAGTGGAGGAGTAGTGCGTACCGAGCTAATATTGTTAAATGTATTAAGAAAACAGTAGGCCTTCTAATCAAGCAATATTAGCACGGTTTATAAAATTCGAGAAAACGGGATCCAGATCAAAAAGGAGCGTAAAATATACGCGCGTACCAGAAAATGTTGCGAGAGTGGAGTCCACTCTACATCCAAGTTCTATTGGGTCAGCAAGACGGCACTCACTATCGCTAGGTATTTCTGATAAATGTGTAAGGTAAATAGATTTTACTCCAAGATGCCTGTATCGTCCGTATAAGATTCGGATCACGTATGCACAATGAATTACGTTTGTTTTCTATTATTGTTTATCGGCAGTACTAATTGTCGATTAAAACATTTAAAAAAATCGTTCGGCGAGTGATGAAGCTCGCTTCCACTTTTGGGTTTGCCGATAATCTAAACATACTGTACCGGTCAGGTTTAATTCCTCAAAGTTACACGAACACCTGCTTCATAGAATAACCGGTTTTTTTTTTGTCTTCAGTCATTTGACTGGTTTGATGCAGCTCTCCAAGATTCCCTATCTAGTGCTAGTCGTTTCATTTCAGTATACCCTCTACATCCTACATCCCCAACAATTTGTTTTACATACTCCAAACGTGGCCTGCCTACACAATTTTTCCCTTCTACCTGTCCTTCCAATATTAAAGCGACTATTCCAGGATGCCTTAGTATGTGGCCTATAAGTCTGTCTCTTCTTTTAACTATATTTTTCCAAATGCTACTTTCTTCATCTATTTGCCGCAATACCTCTTCATTTGTCGCTTTATCCACCCATCTGATTTTTAACATTCTCCTATAGCACCGCATTTCAAAAGCTTCTAATCTTTTCTTCTCAGATACTCCGATCGCCCGAGTTTCACTTCCATATAAAGCGACACTCCAAACATACACTTTCAAAAATCTTTTCCTGACATTTAAATTCATTTTTGACGTATAAAAAATTATATTTCTTACTGAAGGCTCGTTTAGCTTGTGCTATTCGGCATTTTATATCGCTCCTGCTTCGTCCATCTTTAGTAATTTTACTTCCCAAATAACAAAATTCTTCTACCTCCATAATCTTTTCTCCTCCTATTTTCACATTCAGCGGTCCATCTTTGTTATTTCTACTACATTTCATTATTTTTGTTTTGTTCTTGTTTATTTTCATGCGATAGTTTTTGCGTAGGACTTCATCTATGCCGTTCATTGTTTCTTCTAAATCCTTTTTACTCTCGGCTAGAATTACTATATCATCAGCAAATCGTAGCATCTTTATCTTTTCACCTTGTACTGTTACTCCGAATCTAAATTGTTCTTTAACATCATTAACTGCTAGTTCCATGTAAAGATTAAAAAGTAACGGAGATAGGGAACATCCTTGTCGGACTCCCTTTCTTATTCGAATAACCGTACCCTGTATAATCAGACGTTTTATCAAACAGAGAAAAACTAAGATAGTTTTCTTTATATTATAACTCTTACCCGGTCCGATACTAAAACAATGTAAACATTAAACACGATCTAAACTAATAAAATAAGCAATAAACAATTTTTATATTTTATAAGTACTGAACGTAAAAAGAATAGCTATTCTACTTATAAACACCATAAACCGGCATTCTTCGATCCGATTCCTCCTTTGACATGAAAAATAAATTTATTGTTACAATAAACTTGCCGTAGTAAAATTTATGAACCGAGCAGCTCGGTAATATAAACAGGTATCACAGAGTTAGATGCGATTAGTAAAAGTAATTATACGATTCAGGATCGTTAATAATTTTAACGTAAGTAAAACATAATTACATAAATTATATTATACGTTTATCTACGTAGAAATGTATCGTAATTTGTAATTTGATGTTTCAATTAGAACGTATTAAATAGTTTGAAATAAAACTCCCCGTTCGTTTTTCGGAAAAAAACGCAATGGTTGAGGGAGGGGAAAACAGAACGTAACGAATTACATACAAGCACCGTACGTAGTATGTATGTATATATGTGCATAACTGAGAGCCTAAGCGAGAAATGTGTACACTGGAGGCATTAATGCGTCGTTCTTTAGCTTACGGCAAGCGTGAATTATGATGTAACGTCCTCCCTCTTTTACATATGTATAGACCTGTATGTACACATATAGTATATAAATACTATTATATATTATCTCAACGTAAAGGGTACTGTCCCTTCCAACCGAAGCGCATTTATCACAGGTTTGCAGGTTTCATTGGTCGCTAAGTAAGCTTATATTACCGTATTTATAGTCGATTATTATTAAATTATAGAAGAGAGATTAATTTTAAGAAGAGAGATTAAAAATCCCTCTTCCTAAAAATAATGCGTCGTTTATTAATCAATAAAGTTATAAAATTATTATTAATGAATTTATTTTTTAAATATATATTAAGTCCTATGTACGGTACTCCTAATAAATTATTTATTGTAGAAAAAAAAGAAATATTCATCTTTACTAAATAAGGCGCAAGACTATTTTCGTGCTGTAAATCAAAGCGTTTCATAAGAATATTCCTGATTATTTTTCATAGTTTTCTTTTTAAATATATACGAAAACATTAAATTTTCGATCGCTATGCAATTTCCCGCAAACTGTGGCTATCACGGTCTCCGAGTCTTTCACTACAAATTTTAATTTATGGAAGCCATCTTTCAAGAAATCCTTACACTTTTGGACGAATTAAAAAACCAAACAAACAAAAAATCAGCACCTCTATCGGTATTTCTGTTGGAAAGTGGCTTGAATATAAGAAACAAGTCGACGCATTTTGAATATTTATTGTGACACAATAGCGGAAAAAAATAAGAATACATTCTCCTTAGTTTCTATTTTGTTTTAATCGTTAAAGATTTTATAAAGATTTTTTTTTTTTATAAATATGTTGTGTTAGCATTTTATTCGCTTGAACTTCAGTAACTTTTTGCCTTTATCGTTTGGTTGAACTATTTTCCAGTTATCTAAAAGAGGTTACTTTTTTAATTTTACGTACTTATTTAAATAAATTATTTTATTTGCTAAGAATATTTAATACATTTAAACGGTTTCAACTCAAGTATGTTGTAAAGAAATTTACAACAATATTCTTGCAAACAAATATTTTGAAACAGGATTTTAAAAGAATATTATTTTTTTACGTTATAAATGTCACAGTATAATCATACGATTAAATTTTTAATTTAAATCGTTCAAAGAATTTACAGATAAAACCATTGATATTAAATGGACATGAAAAGAACGAATTGCAATAAAGACAACACAATTATCGCAGTTCAGTGACGAAAACAAAATCCAGAATATTTGGTAATTAGGGATGGAGTAGTATTACAAAAAAACTAGTTAAAAATGGAAAAATCATGAAGAATTATTAAAAAAAGAATAATTTTTTTCAAAAATCTATAACATGAATTTCGAATATTAGAGATAATTGAATGAATATAGTTAGACTTGATCGGGAACTTTTTTTGAAGGTCAGATCACGGTAAACGAAGATGGAAAAATCTTCTAAATCCTGAGAACGATAAGTCTGACGGTTAGCTGTTTAGATTCATCTGTTTTCTTTGTTCACTTGCTCAATGTAAATATCTCCTGTCATTTTCTTCTTTCTTCTTATTTGTTAATGAAACACCTGATTTAATCTATTAATTTACGAATACTACTTACTTTCTTTTACAACGTCAACCGATTAACATATAAATGTATCTGTGCTAGACAGAAAGTTTAATCTTTTATAAATATGTAATTAATGTAAATATGAATAAACAAAGTATAAAATATTCATTTTTTCTTTTATCCGGCAGTAGTTAATGTATATAATTATCACAACCGACGAATTGCTCCGCGGCTGAAATTGTCGTACAGTTAGCCGTTGAACTTATGAATCCAGTAAACCTACAATTTTCAGGGGAATTTAGAGGTAATGGATATCTTTATCGTATGACTTGTCCCTTCATCAAATCGTCATATGAACTATTCGGTTTGATTGTCAGAGCTCATTTATTACCCAGAAAGAAACCCTTGATTAAAATGTCAGAAAATATTTCGAACAGAAATCGTTTCAAATTTTATTTGATCAATTATAATTGTCATTAATTCTTCCGCGACGTGCAAATCACAAAAACTATCCCCGCAAGATTGTGGCAAAAGAAATTCCGTTTGAAATTCCAAAAAAAAGTTTTTGCAAAAGTTCTATAAATTCTATTTGCTTTAAATTAGCATCGCTTGAATTTTTTTGCTATAATAAAGTATGATTTTATTTAATCGTTTTAAAGAGCAAACTGAGTTATTAAATGCCCAAAAATCTATTTTTCGTCAAGGTGGCAAAACTCACTGAAAATATTTGTAATTAATAATTTGCTGACGTTGATATTATCTAAATCGTGTTATTTTCTATGTTTAATTATAATAAACTAATTTTTCCTAGTTTTGTTAAAATAGGTTAAATAGCATACGCATAATTTATAAACACATTAGAACAAACACAAATTGAGATAACGGGAAAAATTTGAATAAACGATGCGACTGAGTCCGAAACCTTTTTGCTTAGTTTTAGGAAACGTGAAAATAAAATAAATATGCGTTTCAAATAAATAAATTCAATTTTAAATTCGTTGTTTAGATATCGTCCGTTACAAAAATTGTAAAAATAGAAAAAAAAATGTTTTATTGAATTTCTGATACCTACAAAGTTTTCCTGATTTTTAAAAAATCGAAAATAAAATACAATACGTATGAATTTATAATCTTACCGATTATAGTTACCTCTTATAGAACGTGATTTAGTTACAAGAAGTATTACTTTTCGAAAAGTAATCTAAAAGTCCCTTAAAACATTGATATTTCAGTCTAAGTTTTACTGCTCGTCTAATTGTGTAATTAATACAACAAATATACGAGTGAAACTATTCTAAAATTTCAATAACAGCATTATATAAAGATTCGTTTACATAAACCGAGCGATTCGTGAGTTTTAAACCGACATCTTACGTATAACGAACGTACATACAGAAATTATGTGATTTACGTTTGTCAATTATAAATTATTGTTTCCATATAATAAAATATCACATATGATTGAAATTATAACTAGGAAAATATTCGCCCTTGTTTAGTGATTTTGGAATCGTGATAAAATTTCGAAATTCTTAAATAACCATTAGACTAACTTATTAATCTACTAATTTTGCGATGAAGTGGGGACAAGTTACCAGAGCGATTCGGGCATGCGACTTATCGTAATACTATCTTAACCGAAACCACCTTTCTAGATTTTCTTTTGACTGCCACCGCTTCCTTAGCTAGGTCACGAATGCCCATATCTCCTAGAAGTACGTCCGGACGAGGCCTACAGCGAAGGTACTAAGCTGATTTATTTATATGTAAATATAATTTACATATAAAATTTAAATTTATATATATTTTATTTATTTATATGTAAATTTCTACCGAGGCATTTACATCGGTGGCATCCCAACGAGGCCTGGATTATTACTATGAGATGTAAAAAGTCAGAGGGCGATAGATGACCCCGTTAAAGCCCAAAAGGGCAAGGAACGGAGGGGGATGTGGCAACCGGAACGTCACTAGTCACTAAGCGGGTGTCTTCCCCTATGGGATTGGGATATCTCCTAGAAGGAAGAAGCTCCTACTATTCCGCTTTAAAAAAATTTATTTTGTACAATTTTTCAGATCTATAGAAAAATCTAACGAATGTCTTTTTCATCAGGATGATACAAAGGTACCTCCAGAATGTTCCGAATCTGTAAATAAAAAGGGCTTTCATTAAACGCCCTTAGTTTGACCTTACACTATAGAAATCATATTTAGCCTAATAAGCAATTATTCTACGAATTGTTTTTTGGATATTGTAATCGATTTACCAGAAACTTTCAACGCATTTTAAAGAAAATATTGTAACAAATCTACCAGGAATTTCAATCGTTAGTTTATCACTGGCGCTTGGTAATAAAACAGTTTGAAACATACGAGTGGTTGGAATAGAAATTAGTCGTTGAACTAAATATTTTACTACATTTAAATCCGGTAGAATACTCTGCAGCATCAAGGATCGAAATTTGATAATAAACAAGTTTATGAAATTTATAATTCCTTGGAGGTTAGTAAGTAAATAACCAAACTAATTGAAGATAAACTTAAACTGAAACTAGAATTGAATAAATGAAATGTTATTCATCTGTTAATTATTAAGCGACTATTAATTATAATATCGCATACAATTTTAAAGAGAAAACTGAAGCACCTTTCGTCGAAAGAAACTAAAAATTGTGCGCGCATTTTAACAATTATCAAGATTAGATTAAAGAAATTATAAAAAAACATACAGGTACACATGAATGTAAGAAAAAATAAACGAAAACGTTTCCAGTTTATTTTCATCTCAAAAAATGTTAAATTTTTATAAACGGTTCTTGAGTTTACCATATTATTTTATTTAAATTATCGTTGCTAATACCTCATCTTTTATATTAAGTTATATCAAAATAATTTAAATATGTATTTTTGAAGTACTAAAATTATAACAAAGATATTAACATTACGTGAAATGTAGGCAACTTCTGTCAATAAAAATAAAATAAATATACGCGAAAGTAGTAAACAATGACTAAAAAGTTTAATTTGATTCATCAATATAATGCAACTGTATCGAAAAATGTGTATAGTACAAAATGATTTTGACAATTCCTGACATGAGTGGTTAATTGAATCCAAACTACCAATTTACACCTGTTTCCACTGTCAAGTATTCAAATCCGAATAAAAGCAACTATTTTTACTAGGATTTGAAACTAACAATCTTCGACTTCGAAATTAGCTGATTTACGAAGATGAGTTTTACGGCTAGACTGAATCGGTGGGTTAAATTTAATTATTACTACTAATTTTTATATATATATATATATAAGAAAAAACAGATAAGAAACATGAATAAGTAGATTTGATCGAGTTAGCAAACGGGAGAAAAGAATTATAATGCGATGTAAATAAGCACAGTACTATTTATTTTTCTATTTAGTCTCCGGAACCACCGTAAGGTATTACTTCAGAGGATGATATGTATGAATGTGAATGAAGTGTAGTCGTGTACGGTCTCAGATCGACCATTCCTGAGATGTGTGGTTAATTGAAATCCAACCGCAAAAGAACATCGTTATCTAGTACTCTAATTCGTATAAAATTAAGTGCCTTCACTAGACACCTTAGAACTCTCGACTTGTGAAATCAGCTGATTTGCGATGACGAGTTCACCGCTAGACCAACCCAGTAGGATAAATAAGTCTAGTAGCATAATATAACCCACCGGGTTGGTCTAATGGTGAAAGCATCTTCTCAAATCAGCTGATCTGGAAGTTGAGAGTTCCAGCGTTCAAATCCTAGTAAAGGCAGTTACTTTTATATGGATTTGAATACTAGATCGTGGTTACCGGTGTTCTTTGATGGTTGGATTTCAATTAAACACACATCTCAGGAACGGTCAAACTGAGACTACACAAGACTACACTTCATTTACACTCATACATATCATCCTCATTCATCCTCTGAAATAATACCTGAACGGTAATTCCCGGAGACTAAACAGGAAAAAAGAAAGGAAGAAGTAGTTTAATATGAATTTACATACCGGTCACTTTATGTATTTTTTGATGAGTTTAAACTTAATAACTCGTTTTTGTAATAATCATAAAACTCGAGTCCTACGTTATTCTGTCCATTTTATTACGTAATGAGATCTCTTTTAAAAATAAAAACGTTACAGGAAACGTACCTTTTATATGAATATATTTTAATTTTATTCAACTCTTAAATTTGTTGAGGACAGTAAGAAAATATTAATTTAGACAGTTATTGCGAAAACGTTTTCACAGTTTCTTTTGCAGTTTCTTATAGAACGTAGTTCAACTAAGTTTAAAACGAAGTAGTCGCTTTCCTTTCATTTTAGTAAAAAAATTTAGTAATAAAATCAGATTATGTAAGTTAAAAGAGGGGATTCCGGAATAAAAGAAGATTATAATAGATTCTTTATTATAAGAAGATATTTTTCAAATTCATAAAAAAAATAAAATAAAATAGCGACAATTATTCTTTTATTTTTTTAAAAGTATAAGCAATATGCCAGGTCTATTCGTAAAGCGAATAGAACGATACAGAACGAAATGGAGACCGATAGACTGTATGTGCGATAATATTTTTTTATCTGTTGCGCATGCGCTACGTTGCTACGGAAACCGGTTTGTTCTTTACCGCCCGACCTGAGACGTACATAAGCTTAAATTTTCTAATTTTGTTGTTAATAAAATATATAAATCAAGATGGGGACAATTATTATTTTCTTTATAAAAACATTAATACTGTGACTTACCTACGGATTTGCGGCAGCAACAATTGACTAGTATGTTTACACGCATCCACACAGGTGCGTCGAAGTTTCCTGATTTTTTCTCTAAGTTCTGGACAGTCTCTAGAAGTTCCAATATGTATCAGCAAATCTCTAAATAGTGCCACTTGGCTGTTGATTTCCGTTATAAGCTGTAACAAAAAGAAAAAGAAAATTATATTTATTAACTTCATAAATCGCTATTAACATCGCAACTGTATAGATTAATTATTTATATTTTCTTTCCCAGAAATAAAGTAAAATTTTATGAGCGATTGTATTTTTATGATTATTAACTTTAAAGAAAAAATTTTTTCTTTGTTTTTTTTTAAAATCCACTAAGTAAAATTTAGTAAAATAATACCAAAAAATGGTACCTAAGTTGATAAATGACCAACAGAAAAAGCTTTAAGCTAATAAACCTGAATTTTTTACTAGCCCTGAGAAGCGAAACTCGTTAAAAAACAAAAGAATTCTATTATTTTTTAATAATTGAGATAGGAAGATAGAAAACAATTTTAAAGCTCTTTAAAACCGCTGAATTTTTTCCGTCAAAATTTGATTTGATTGTAGAACGCTTTGGAAAAAAGAACAGTTCAAATAACACAATTTTACTTATGTTATTTACGGTGGTTCAGTTAGAACGTTATGACAATTAACGCGTTTCTGGTGACAACCGCAGAGATATTATACTGTTTTACGCTATCGTACTTTATTATTAAAGTATATATTTATTAATCGTAACAAAATGAAGGTGTATTACAAGGTTTAAAATTAAGGCGTGATCGGATGACGTAATTATCTTTTAGCATATTTCTCTGGAAGAATATACGGTTTAAGCAGTAAACAATTTTTCAAATCGGTTCAGTAAGTTGTAGGTTACCCCGGTTAAATGAACAAATTTCATCGTATTATAAATAGCACGAATCATTAAATCTTAAATGAAAATAAATTTTCATATATTCTCCTAATTATCTGGCGATTAGATTATGAAATGTATAATTTTGGAAGCCTATACGAAGAATTATCTTAGCTGGTAATAACACCCGGTAGAAAGATTACGGTAAAATAAAGTTATCAAAGTAAAGGTATAATAAAAAGAAAATGTAAAAGGAATTTACGATACGAGTGAGGATTTTGCAGTTGATAAATGGAAATCTGCGTACTCTGTATTGAATGTTAATGTCTCAGATCAACGGTAAAATGACAAACCGGCATAAAATGCCCGATCACGTTTCACTTGAATATTTAAGTAATGAATCAGTTGAAAATCTTACAAAAGAATTCGTCATTATTTTTTTTTTTAATCTCGGCTTCTTTAAGGCTATAGACTTTCAATTCGTTTCAGTTCATGCGAATGAATGGTCGCGTAACTGGGAATTTTCTATAATATTTTAAACTCTTACCGTATTCAAGTTGTTAAAAGATAAAATTTCAAGTTCATAAAGGTTAATTTCTTAAATTTTTCCTCAAATATATTATATTTATGTAATTTTTTTTTAGGAGAATTAGATTATATTAAAAATTATTTAATTAAACGAAGTAATAATTTCAAAATAAAAGAATAAAGAGTAAATAATTTATTTCAATTTAATTACAATAAATTTATGTTATAATAAATAAAGCGACATAAATTCGATAATATTTTAGACGTACGTTCGCATTTTTATAAAGCTAAAATTTTATTGAAGAAAAATAGTTAATAAAGTATAAAGTTTAATAAACTTTAGTTAATTACAATATTTTAAAAGAATTTAATTTTGAATAACAAAAAATTACAGATTACAGATGACAATTTGGCCTTCCTAGATTGATTTTTATTGCTTATTGAATCGTACAACTAATTATTCAACAAGATTAAAACGATAAATACACGTACATATTCTTCATGAAGTTCATAGACATTAGGAGGAATTAAGAAATCGGGCGGAACGTTTTCTGATGAACACGCTGTTCAAACTTACGAATGTTTAAAAAGATTAAAAAAATAACAAAAAAAAGTTAAAAAGAAGAAATGGAATACGAGTACATTACTATATTATTCAGATCCCATGTCGATGTTAAATTTTATGCAACAAAAAGGCGATTAATTAAAACGATTTAAGCCAATTTAAATTAAAAATATCGACCTTTGTGGCCGAGTAGGTAGCGACTCGACATTTCGTTCGGAGATACCGGGTTCGAATCCCGGTAAGCATGGCTTCTTTTTATACGCTACCTATTTCCATCGGGCTAACGACCACAGCTGTTGATGCCCACTCTGTCATAAATAAAAGACATTTTAATCGTTTTTACAACCTGAATTTGCTTTGACGACAAATCTGAAAATGAAAAATACGATTCTATTAAATATAGAAAACGTAGTTTTAAAATATTGAACGATGAAAAAGTTTGGTATCTATAACAGAAATAATCTGTTATTATTTTTCTACCGGATGGAACATTTTATTTAAAATTAGTATTTAGTATCGACGTTTTAAAAGTATAATATATATTTTATTTATTTTAAAATTTTCTAAAATATGCTGTTTTCTTAAAGACCGCCAACATTAATGTACAGAAATTTGTCATCTTTAGTCGAAAATTAAATTAAAGAGAACCGAAGCGTAGTTCTACATATATCTCTTTAATTTTAACCGTTTATTTTCGAACATATTATATCGATTTAAAAATTTAACCCTATCGATTAGACGGAGATGTTATTCGGATAAACCGTCGTCAAATCGAATAGAACTTTTCATAGTTTGTTTAAAGATATGATAAAATGGATTTTTTTAAACTGAATAACATCAAATCTTTTACCGTGAAATAGTATAATAAATGATACACGATTAAGTTGAATTCTGACATAAAAACCTAGTATAAAAAAATCGTTTTATTAAATAAAATTAGGATTTTTTATGGAGGTAGAAAATATTATAAGAAACGGTGGAGAGGACGAGTGACCTTCAGGAATTATCATGCAAACTGTAAGAGAACTAGCTTTATGTTACCTGCACGTACAAGTTACATCGTATAGTACTGTGTCGCATTGTATTAGAAAGGATCGGAAGACATGATTTTACTCGATAAGTTCTTCAGGTAAAGTCGGAAAAAAGTCCCCAGAGAGGTACATAGGCACCAAACTACACAAACATTAACGACAATGTACCCTTTAAGGCCTCCATGTTCTTAACGTAGTTTCAGTGAAGTTTAGCTAACTGTTTATTTACTTGCGTGTGCTCTTTACGACTTGAAAATTTTTAATTTTACTATTTTCAAAAAATAAGCAATCCCCGTATAAAGTGTAAAAATATTGACATCCTTTTAGAAATATTATCTTTACACGTTCTCAGCTAACAGAAAGCGACGGTAAATTAACCAAACGGTATTTTATAATCGACAGTTAAATACAAATTAATTAACAAATATGAATACAGGAAAAATAACTACTGATACTGGTATCAGTGGCTTTATATTCACCCAAAACTACTTCCGGTCTTTGAAAAATTAATTCCTTATACGTTTTATAAATCGATTTAATAATGTATAAATGTAAACGATTAGTTTAATTTCTGACAGGTAGAAAAAGCGTTAAAGATCTTTAAATATTGTAAGATATTCTCAAATTCAGTTACATAAATAAATCCTTTCGTTTTTTTTAAGACATCCAACATATATATATATATATATATATATAAAACTCAAACAAGTTCTACATGTAAAAAAAAGTGTTTTAAGTCGTGAACTCGCCTTATATCTTACGACTTATATTTACAATGTAAGTATGACTTTTTTTGACTTTTATGTTATGAAACATTTTTCCCTGATTTCTGCTAAAAGTATAACATATTGTCGTACTAAAATTCTTAGAACTTTTATTGAGGGGTGTATTTAATAGTTTCGTAAGGTTTTTCTACCGGAAAACTTGAATAAAACAAATTCCAAAAAGTGAATTTTTAGTAAAAATTTGAGAAAATAATTATAAAATACAAATTACTTGAGTTGCAAACACCATTTTTTAGGTTTATCGTACGATAACTTCATTAAATTGTCGTAAAAAATTAAGTTTTGTAAAAAAATTTGTAGAATAATTTTTATTCAAGTAAGATCAATTTCAACATAAAGAGTTAAAGAAATTTGACTTTTCGTAAAAACAAAACAAACTTAAACGGAGCAAAGTAAAGTAAAGATGCAGTAAAGATACTGCATCATAATTTTAAACCAAAACAAGAATCATTTATTTTAATATGTAGAATATGTTTTGAATGAGACACCTCTATTTTTTATATACATATATTTGTGTGTGTGTGTGTGTTTGTACAATTTCTATAAACCTTTAACCTGTGGGAATTGCTCGAAATACTGATTCCAAAAACAATTTTACAATTAGCGTGATCTCTCAAGGAGATAGTAAACGTACTGCTACAGGTGGATAGATGATTTTTTTCTGAAATACTGCGTGTGTTGAAGAATTTACTAACTGCAATTTGAGCCCTTTGAGTGATAAGTCTGTTGTTAGTGTTGTAAACGATACATCTAATTAAGTCAATTTTTTTTTGTTTTTTAGTAAGATTGTTCATATAAAAGAAAGACAGATATCAAATTTTCAAGAAAGGTAGAAAGACAGGAAGACACACATTGTTATTTTCTTAATAACGAGCATATTAATATATTGAAATTCGTTCCGACATTTAAGCTATTTATTCGTTTGCTTTGTTAAGTAAGAAACTTACGATTTTATTCCGTAAAACTGTTAAAATGAAATCCCGTATTAATATTTTAAAAGGGGAGAAAATAATCTACAATATTAAATTTTGTTGTAAATATAGCTAAATCTTATTCTGAAAAAATAAGAATGCATTATTAAATATATATAAATAAAAATAAAGATTTTAATAATACGAGTATATTTCTAAAATTATACATCGGTAAACTTTACATAGATCACGCATATTTCTGCCTCTAAGGTAACAATACCTCCTAGTTTGCTACCATACTTACATTGTAGATTACAGTTTCACTAGTTTATAGCGATGGAGTTACGAGAAGAATATGTAATCTAACCCTTACGCCTATGACTGACATAATTAATGCTTTGGGATTTCACTTTGGTATATAACTGCATATTCTCTGTAAATTCAGACAAGCTGTCTACAAATATACATTATAGATTAATTATATCAGCCTAATAAGTATAAGGTAATAATAATAATAATAATAATAATAAAAATAATAATAGTATAAATATAATAGTAATCTGTCAAATAACTTAAAACTATTTAAAACTTAAATTAAGAATTTAATTTTATTTAAACTTCCATTTTTAATTTTGTTAAATTATTTTCTTTTTCTTGAAAAAGCTTTCCTGAAATCTTACAAACCTTTCTGAATTTGCTTACAGATTAAAATTCAACCTTTCCGAAAAATAAACTTAAAACTAATAACGTCTTTAACGATCTTAATTATTTTCATATTTATTTATTCAACTTTTATTTCAGCAAAAAAAAAAGAGTAATTTCGATAAAACTGTAAAAAACAAATAAATGAAATAATAATAGAATAAAAACATAAATATTTTTAAATTAAGGAATTCTATTTAATGGTTTTATAAAACGTATATAAAAATATTTTAAATTTCGGTACTGTTTGCATAAAAAGTTTTTTAAAAAAAGGAAAATAATTTATCTCTGTACCATTGCGATCGTTTTCTAAAACTATACTACTGTTATGATTACAACTTATTTAAAAATACATCATCTAAAAAAAGAAATAATAAGAAGTAAATAAATTAAAAATAAGTAAATAAACGGCACAGCGACTTTACAATCTGTTCCGACAAGATAATTGAACAATAAGAGAATAAGATCCATACTCGAACTAACATTAAGTAGTCACAGACCCAGCGGTTGGTGACAACTATAACAACGAAACGAAATAGAAAAGCACTCCGTACAGCCAGACCATAAAGTCACGTAATTGAAACGATAAGGCAACCAAGAATATTGTTTCTCAGCAGTCTTGAAAAATCAGCGATTATGTTATCCAATAAATTGACCGCTAAATATTTCGGGTGACGATCCAAACTATACTGATACCGTAAGCTGACCGGCGAGATTTTCTGGAGAACGGTTGCCAACTTAAGATCGTTAAAAATAAGGCTATTGATTATATACCAGGGTATGTTTAGAATTTTTCGCAGTGTTTTTGTCCGGTAGCGTTCAAGTATGTCAATACTGGAGTTGCATGCTGTCCCCACAATTCAAGCCCGTAAGTCCAAACAGTGTTCAAACCTGATTTATAAATCAATAATTTACTTGATACTGAAAACCGAGATCTACTCGTATGTCCTATCAGCCAGTAAATGTCTTTAAACTTAAGATCCAATCGTTTCTATTAGATTTGATATATTTCGCCCAAGTAAGTCGTCGGTCAAGATGAAAACCAAAATATTTACAATCCTGAGATCTCGGAATCGGAACAATGAAGATTGAAACAGGAAGACAGTGTTCCTTACGAAGGGTGAAAGTTACGTGCTTTGCTTTTATTTCGTTTATTTTTATTTTCCAACATGTAAGCCACGATTCGAGGAGAGTGATAAAATCTTTATTACTCAGAGACGCAGTAATCGGATTTTCGTGGATAGCAAGAACTGCAGTATTTTCAGCAAACGTTGCAACTGTGGTATCTGCCGTAGTTGGCAAGTCGGCCGTTAACAGAACATACCAGATTGGTCCGAGAACGCTGCCTTGAGGAACTCCTGATTGCATTAGGAACAAGTCCGTCAAAACCTCTCTATGTTTAACCTGAAAATACCTGTATTATAAGTAAGATTTCAGCACTACGTAGAAAATATGCGGTAAAACCTCTTTTTTCAGTTTATAGAGCAACCCTAAAAGACAAACCTTGTCAAAAGCCTGACTGGCATCGAGGAAAACCGGTATAATATAACAGCACTGCTTTTTTTTTAGAGTACGATTTACAAGTTCGCCTACTTCACAGCAGCATGTTGCTCTATAAACCCAAATTGGTGAGCCGGAATTTGATCGTTAATTTATTTAAATAAAAATTAAAAAAAATTATCGTTGATAATTTGGAAAAGTATAAAGTTTATAAATTCTTTAAAACTTGTTACGTTTAAAAGTATTTTCAGTTTCATAGCTTCTTTAATACGCTGATTAAAAATTATACAGCGACACTTGGAGAATTGATTTGGGATGTTAATGTAAGGAAAATCGTTCCTATAAATATAAGTTAGAAAACTCTTCGTTTTTGAGTTAGAGGTAGCACAGTATATCACCCTGAATGTCGGTGGAAGAGGAAAATGGATAGTAAAAAAAAAACTGTAGGAACAAATTAAAGGAAAATAGTATTTTTTTATTAAAATTTTTGATGTTCAAAATTAAATTTTCTGGGTACCACATATATGTCTAGTAATTTTCGAGAAAATCATTCAAAATCCATAAAACGGGAGTCGAAAAATGCTTAATAGATTTGTCGTGGAATAATTTTGTTAAATTGCCGATAAATAAAATTTTAGAGAATTTAATTTCGAGAAAAATAATATAAACAATAATTTTTCTGTCGATAGGCTACCGTTTTGTCAACCGAAATTCAGTGGAATTCTATCCTCCAAGTAATATCTTCATTCTACTCGATGCAGGAATTGACTGTAGAGGGAGCTTTATTAATCTTAGAAAAAGAAATTTTAACCGGTGATATCTGTTATATCAAGAGATGATTTACGGATGAAACAATAGCGGTAAAGGCTAAGGCAGAAGAGTAAGCAGTAATCTAATTTTCTCTGGGGATACAGTGCTTTATATACTCATTGCAATTCCGCTGAGGACACATTTAATTCATAATATACATTCATGTAAAATTTATTTAAAATGTAGATAATAAATGTAATTAATAAACCGAACGTACACTGTATTGTAAAAATTATATAAAAGGATTACGGCGAAAAAAGTGCAGAATAGCTCCGTATGCGTAGCCGTTATTATCTTTTTTTTTATGAATTATCGAATTAGATGAATGAAGCAAGCAATGATAAAACGATAAAGGTGTTATTTTATAGTTGCAGAATTTAAATTACTGCTTGTCAGATACAAGTGATGCTCATATGCATACTCACGCGTACATTTGAATATGTATACGTGCACACACACACACACACACACACACACACACACACACACACACACACACACACACACACACACACACACACACACACACACACACACACACACACACACACACACACACACACACACACACACACACACATATATATATATATATATACATACACACACACAAACACACATATTGATCTGATGGAAACAATGACATAGAAACGATGTCATTAAAACAGATTCAATTAAAACGAGAGACCATAACTATACTCCCTGTCCAATTTTCAATGCACTGTGACCTTTATTTGAATCATCAAAATTAACCCTTTGCAATCAAAACTTTCGCAATTGATAAAATTATAAAATGAATTTTTTTTTTTATTTGTACATCGAATATATTAATGATTTTTTTTTAAATTCTAAGCTTCTGAATCAACAGTTAACAACTCTTTTCTTAAAATAATAAAACAAACATGTAAGACATCGTAAAATCTTAATTTTTTCGGATATTTTTAAAAAATTTACTATGAAAGATTTTAATATTCGAATGTATTTATCGGTATAAGTTATAAGTAATATTAAAATAATATTGTAAGCTGCACAATAAGTAATCATTAAATCGTCAATACGTAACTTTAAATCAATAAACCGATAGAAACGTTTTATGTTGGAAATATATTTAAAAAATTAACGCGGGACGTGTCGCTAAGTAAATAATATATGCTTGCTGTAATCGTCTATACTAGGCGGTACCGATGAGGTTGAAACCTAATGACTCGCTTCATATAACTAAAATGAATTGAGAGTCGTCTTATTTTATAACCCGATAATTTTTCTTCGATTTCATTACTATTCAACCAGAAAAAGTTATTTTTATTTAATTATTTCAAAATTACGTTCACGTTAAACGGTCAGACAGTTTAAAACATGCCCGACTAACTTTGCTTTCTTTTTCTGTTTAGCCTCAGGAACCACCGTAAGGTATTACTTCAGAGGTTGATATGTATGAATGTAAATGAAATATAGTCTTGTACAGCCTCAGGTCGACCGTTCCTGAGATGTGTAGTTAATTGTATAACTCATTTTTTTTTTCATTCTTATCGTCCGATTAAGGTGTTTTTCTACCGACCGCTATCCAATTATCGGTCTAGATTTAAGGAATAACTGTTTCGACTAGGAATGGTTATTTATAAAAAAAACTAGCGGACCTGACAGACGTTGTCCTGACGCGGCATTATTCTGTAATAAATGCACACACATAAATATAAGTAACTTAATTAAGTTGAAATTAGCAGGAATGTGTTCTAAATTTCATTAAAATGACTATTAGTATGATATTATCAGTTTGTGATTGCTGTATTATTGTAATGGGTTTATTGATTAATTATGTGTAGCATGGTTAATATTTATTTTCACTAAATATTGAGATGTCCGATGAAAATTGAATTAAAAAATCGAAACGTCGTAAAATTAATAATAGTGTAATTAATAAATTTTCATCCACATTACTACTAATTTTCACTTAACATCATTCTAAAAAACTTTTTTTTAAATTTAATAATTTTGATGTTTCATAATCATGTAACAGCTTAATTAATCGATTAATAAAAAAAATTAAAGCGCTGTAAAAAAGCAACGTAGTTAAAATTTTAGTAGACATTTTTATCATTTTTCTCATTCTCTATTTTACCAAATTTTTGATAATTGTAAATTAAAAATAATTTTTGAAAACTTTTTACAAAATTAATCAGCTAAAACATTATAAATTCAATTTTTTAAATATACTTTAAACTATATTATAAGTAGCTTATATTTTAATTTTATAAATGTTATAATTTATTTTACAAACTTAAATTTTTATTTTTAAAGAGCAGTTCAATACTTTATAAGTTGCATAGAATCAAATGAGAACTGACAATTTAAATTTGTAGGTTAAGTTGATTGTTATTGAATGCACGTGTATACATCATTAAACATCATGTAAAATACTCACTTTAATACTGCACCTTACAAATTTGCACAATGTACAGTTATTAATTAAACTTTAAAACGTTATTTCAATAAATAATAATATAATATAATATTCTCAATAAGCACGCAATTCTAGCAGACTCGGCAATGCTTCGCTATTGCTAGATCTGAGTATACATACAGATTAAATGACAACAATTGAAAGTTTCATAAAACCTTAAAAAACTGAACATTAGCAATTTAACAAAATTTAACCTTTCACTTTATAAAATTCAGAATGAAAATAAATCCAATTGTCAGAACAGCACTACCTATCGGATTTAATTCTAACTATTCTCTAAATACGAATTTTAATGTAAGAACAACACTAAGCTACGACGCAAGTAACGGATATGCGAAAAAGCAACAAAATAAAAAAAATTCCTAGAATCTATCGCAGCACCAACTACCGGGTTTGACTGATAAAACGAAAAATTAAAAAAAAGAACTTCTAAAACGCGATCGCAGCTCTGCCTACCGGACCCACACGCTGCCTACCGGACCCAATTGTGAACCTTAACCATCCCAAGATCAACACATAAATAAATTTAAAAAAACATTTTCACTTCAATACTGTACCTTACAAATTTGCACAATGTATATTTTTTAATTACACATTAAAACGTTGTTTCAATAAATAATAATATAATATTTCTCAATACGCGCACAATTCTAAACGCGATCGCAGTGCTGCCTACATGTTACTTAATCAGTTGTGATTTTGTTTACATTGGCAACGGCCATACTGGCTCTTTGTGATTGGTCATTGTGTTTGACAGCGGCTATCTTGCATCGATCTGATTGGTTTTCCTATGTTTACACTTCCATCTGATTTATTAGCCTCTTATTTATTAAAAAACTGTTTTCTCGCGATTTTTTGTAACACAATAATAACACAAAATTACGAAATATTTTTCTCAATTTGATCGCAGCACCAACTGTCGGAACAAATTAAATTAAAATAGAATATTATTGAATATTCGATACGGCGATGGTAGCGCAGTCTGCCGGATCCAATGTAAAACATTCCAAAATCAACAACTACTTATAAGTAAAAAATTAATTAAAAAAACATTTTTCAGTGGACCAAATTGTGAATCTAAATCATTCTCGAATCCCCTTGAACACACACACAAAATTTCATCAAAATCAGTCCAGCCGTTTAGGAGGAGTTCACTTTCATACACACGCACACAAGAAATTTATATATAAAGATAAAAAAATAATGAAACGTTCATATTTAAAAGCGATCGTTATTATTGGATGAGCATAAATTGACATTTATAAATAAAAATGTTATTACACGTTCCACTTCAAAACAGGTGATGCTCAATAATTTTAGTAAAAAAAGGGATTGGCAGGCCTGACAAGTACAAGAATGTTTACTATTTGTTAGTTACAGTACTTTTCCTTTCCGATGCAATTAATTAAAAATATTCTTTTTCAAATATCATTTCGTTGCTGTAATCTTAAAGATTAAACTAGAAAACCGATTTTTTAAACTGGCTTGAGAAATAAATACCTTTTTAGAAAAAATAGACGAATAAAGTAAATTTGTAAGTCAGAAACGACTAAATTAGACGAGAAAAAAGATTATATAGTACGCTATTAAAGCGTAAAAGTTATAAAATTTATTTTACGTATTTGGCGTCGTGTAAATTCTAGTAAAGTTAAAAATTAGACAAACAGGATAGTTTTATTCAGTTTTAAGCTTTTTGACCACCCTGTTTAAATAATCTAAGAATAACCTTAATTATCTTGCTTTTTATAAATAATATTTTAAGCTTTAAACTCAACGCCATAGGTATACAGATTTGTTTCTTAATATTTTTGTTACTTTAGAGAAAATGATTAACAATTACTATAATTATTCGGGAAAAAAAAATTACTGGAAACGAAAAGAAAGAAATTTAAGTCCTCTTTCCATCTATACAATAGACTGTTCAGCATTAATAATGGAATATATTCGACAATTTTAAATATACGTAGATGAAAGAATTTTAATTTTGTGTAAAAATATGTTGGAAAACAATAATAGCTTAATTATGAAGTACTACATGTATTAAAGCGAGTCAAATTTGTAAACCATAAGGAGTAAACAAAGATTTGTATTATTTATTTAAGCTAAAAAGATAAAAAATCTTCCGTATATGTTTAATATAATGTAATAATGAGAAAGAAATATACATGTATCAAATAAACAACTTTCGGCATAAAACAAAAAGGCACCTAAAAGCATCTCGGTTATTTCATATAGGCCTGTAAATATCTGCACGTATATACATTTATTTACTTATAGATGGATGATTAATTCGACACATAAAATGAAAACTTGTGCGCGGGAATATGACATTTTTGAGTCGTGATAAAAAATCAGGCTTGATTGGGAGAATTAGAATCTGAACACTCAATCTTCAAAACGACAAGCGACTCGATTTTGTTTACTTATTCTCTGAATCGCTACTTTAAATACAAAGATTAGAATATTAATTTTTTTCTCTGTTTTGCCTCCGGAAGCACCGTAAGGTATTACTTCAGAGAATGAATGAGATATGTATGAATGTAAATGAAGTGTAGTCTTGTACATTCTCAGGTCAACTATTCCTGAGATGTGCGATTAATTGAAACACACCCGCCAAAGTACACCGGTAGGTATCCACGATCTAGTATTCAAATCAATATAAAAGCAACCGCCTTTACTAGGATTTGAATCTTAGAACTCTCGACTTCGAAATCGGCTGTTTTGCGATGACGAGTTCTACGGCTACACCAATCTGGTGGGTACAATATTACTACTGGAAAAATTTACCTGTACTATTTTATCCGTCTTGGTATGCGATTATTTCTTATCGTTTAATATATCACATTTCTAAGATAAATTTTCATCTGATTTTAAAAGGTAAAAGAAATCATTTTTCACAAATAGGTCCTTAGAAATTAAAAATTCTAAAACGAATAATCTTTTTTTGTGTTTTACGAAATAACGTTATGATAAAACTAAACCTAGAATAAAAAGTAAATAAATGGAATTAACATATCGGTTGACAAGAAACATTTACCATAAAAACTCGATGTCCTATGACGCAAAATTTAGGCACCGCCACACAACAACAAAACCTAAGTGTTTATGTTCAATAGAAACAATGAAGCTAGCAAATATAACAAGGATGATTTCCTTAAAAACAACCCTTAGGGGTTGTTACCACATATCTGCTTAATTTAACATCGGCGGGCGATAACGGTAGCAACGATGTGAGCGAGGTGCACAGTATACGGACGCGTTGATACATGCATCCCTCCCAACGTGCAGATGACCGCGCAGTTCTCCCACCATAGCGGCGCTGCAGCCCCACCGCTCTCAGGCACCAATAAAAGATCGTTCACCACGAGAGTGAAGGCAAATTCATGGTCGAGCACCACCTGAAGAACAAGTTGGAAGAAGAAGTTCCCTGGCCGGCTCAACGTGGGACCTTCCGGCGGATGCCAACATCCCCGCCGGAGCAGCAGGCCTGGCCAGCCCGCCGAGGGAGCCGCTGGACGCGGACGCTACATTCTCGTTCCAGTTCCAGTTCGCCGGCCTTCAATCACCGTGGCCGCGGCGGACTCAGCAGCAGGAGCCGGCCCAGCGTGGGAACGCTCGGGGAGAACCGCCTCGGCCTCGCCGGCGAAGGACGACCGACGCCGACCCGACACTGCGGGGCTCTGGAGTCTATCACTGCCACGCAGTAGTGGGGACCCCAACTGCTGCTGAGGGAAAATGCTGCAAAAAACATTGTTTTGACACGGTCCATAGAAAACTCCAACGGAAAAAATGTTAATATATAAATTAATTAATATATAATTCATAATTGTATAAATGGAGTTTAAATTTTATAGAAATCTTTAAACAAGTTCATTGTCTTTATGGTAAATCTAGCTGTTGAGATAAACTCTCAATTTTCAGCGATTTGACAAATAAGACAAATTCCATAATTTTTTTTTCATCGAAAAGAAGATTATAGAAAAACAATATATATATATTACGGGTTAAATGTTTAAAGGTAAACATATGTTAACATTATTAATACGATTTAGAAAAAAACAATAACTATTTAATCGGTAAAATAAAAGAAGAAAGTAATAATATTTTATATAAGAGAAATATCTCAATCAACGGTTCATTTACGTTTAAAAATTGAAATTAAATTTTTCTGAAATATAAATGTTCTGGCCGGTTGCGAATTAAGAATAGGCTGTAAATACTATTGCAGACGTAATTCCGCTCGAGTAGTTTGCAAATAAAAACAAATTACGTTTACTCATAACATCTGACCGAAAAATAAACATATATAAATATATATATATATATATATATATATATATCTGATAGCAACCTTCCACTTGTAGAAGTTTATAACATAACATTCACTTATTTCCTGCTACCGTAACATATCCACCGGGTTGGTCTAGTGGTGAACTCGTCTTCGCAAATCAGCTGATTTCCAAGTCAAGAGTTCTAAGGTTCAAATCCTAGTAAAGGCAGTTAATTTTATACGGATTCGAATACAAGATCGTGGATACCGGTGTTCTTTGGTGATCGGGTTTTGATTAACCATACATCTTAGGAACGGTCGATCTGAGACTATACACGACTACACTTCATGTAAACTCATACGTACATATCATCCTCATTCATTCTGTGAAGTAATATCTTAAGGTAGTTTCTGAGGTTAAACAGAAAAACAAAGAATGGTACCGTAACATACGTTTTATTAAATACTGTTAAAGATTATATTTTTAAAATATAAAAAATAATAAAATATATTTACGTCTAAATATTAAGTCGAAATATATTATAATATTAAGTCGTTTAAATAATTTTGCATAGTAAAGTCAAAGATTAATACATCGAGATTAGATAAATTGGTATTAGGAAAAAAAGTGTAAACTAACTTTAAAAGAATTACTACACTGTAGTAATAATTTTTCAAGTTTTAACGGGGAGTCTATCCCAACCGATTATTTTACTTATTCTTTCCCTTATTCCTCCTTATCTGTTGGACAAAAAACTCATTAGTACGTTCAATGTACGGGCAATAATTTCATTAGTACGATCGCTTCACAAAGCAGCAACTAAATGTCGTTAAATTTGTTTATAGTAATTAAATTTTAGTAAAATATACGATATTAAAACAAGCAAACGTATTAAAACAATACAATCAAAATTAATTTAACGTATTTTTTTTAAATTATAGAAGATATAAAAGCATATTTTACTTGTTGCAATGTTAATCAATCGATATCAATAATTTATATAAATAAACAATACACGGTATCATGAAAAATTTTATGTTAAAACATAAAACTTAGGATGTGATGCGGTTCCACCTTCGTCAACCTTAAGGCAACAGCCCCACGCACCGAGTTCAAGGATTGAGAACTAAACGTAAACGTGGAATGAAATTTTAGGCTAACTTATATGTATTATGAAAAAAGCGCCGCGATTCATTAAAATAATTATAATCGATGCAAATTAATCGGCTTGCAGCGAAATTTAAAATTTTACTAACTTACTTGTTATCAAGTGTCAGAATCGTCCTAAAATGTTCATGTATATTTATGTTTATTAATTTGTTTCGTTACAAAATTTATCCTTGAAATTAAAACATTATTTTTTCTTTGTCGGTTAATTTATAGAATATATTTAAATCTAGTAGCGTATTTAAACTATCAATCGTTTATAGGTTAACTTAGCTTCTTAAACTAGCTGCTCAGCCAGGCATCGCTTCGCTCTGATCTTTGGGGCGTAGAAGAAAATTCAGTTTTTGAAAATTGATTTATTTATCGTAATCGTGTAAAAGTACAAAACTTTATTAATTTTAGTTACAAAATTCAGTAAAATTTTACAAAATAATTGTAACTGTTTTCCACACAACCCATGAGGTACAGCCAAATGAAAATTTTTTTTACAGTCTTCAAATTTTTTTTGAGACACTTGATTTTTGCGTCCAATGTGTGTCACAAAATTCGCAGTTAATGTATGTAACTGCGAATTACGAAAAATTAGTGTAATTAAAAGATTTTTACTATTTGTTTTTCCGGTTCTTTAATTATTCATTTCGATTTCTTATTTCTATTTCATAATTTTAACGTTAGCCTTTATTCTGCTATCAAATACGCTGTTTGAATTTTTAAAATTGGTCTTACCGTTTCGGCGATATAACTGAATTTCGGAAAAAGAAAATAACCTGATAACCGGAAAATCGGATCTTCGAGATTATATTTTTTGTATGCAAACCTTAGTCCTTGTACTTCTAGCAAATATAATAATAACAGCGTAATATATAATAATAAAACACTTTACCACTGTACTAACGAATCGGGATTTTCCGCTAGCGATCGGTAAATTCCGATGCTAAGCTAAGGGGGACGCACATACAGACAGACACATACAAATGCCCTTAGGACCATTACAATTAAAAATAAAATAAGTTTCAATAACCGTATTATTACCAGGAACTAACCGGTTTTTATATGTATATATGTATGTATGTAAGTTAAAAAAATAATTTTATACAATTTTTATTCGGTTTAATTTTTGCTTTCAAATATTGTTTTTACAATAGAATAAGAATTTTAAAAATAACTATACAACAAATACGATACCTAATCGGTTATAAATTAACAACAAAATTTAAAAAAAATTTCTTGAAAGTTTTACAAATTTTATTCTATTAACATTTATAGTTACAATTTTACACCATCCCTTATATCCATAGGATCAACAAAAATTAGCTTTGGTAAAAGTAGTAAATAAGAGGCAAACATTAATAAAGAAAATTCGTTTTTTGGCGATTGAAAATTTCCCGAAATAACTTTAAAAAAATAAAAGATTCATAAGAATTTGTTTAGATATATTTACTCGCGTCAATAATTACTTTAGACCGTTTTTCTTTTCTTTCACGAATTGTTATTTCAAGAACGACATTAATATGAGATCTTTACGACCGTTTCTAAAACTTATCCGTAATAGTCTGAAGAAATTAAAAAGAAAAATTTTTATTTTTCCGTTACATATTTATTTAATATTACCCGAAGGTGTACAACATACTTGGCGTTTATAGACCTAGAAAAGGCATTCGATAACGTAGACTGGAATAAAATGTTCAGCATTTTAAAAAAATTAGGGTTCAAATACAGAGATAGAAGAACAATTGCTAACATGTACAGGAACCAAACAGCAACAATAACAATTGAAGAACATAAGAAAGAAGCCCTAATAAGAAAGGGAGTCCGACAAGGATCGTTTTGGATCGTTAAATTTTCTTACTTCAATTTGTGTTTTTATCTCGCTTCGAGGTTGTTTCTCTGTAAGTAAGGAATTAAAATAAAATAAAAATAATAAAAAATGAGCTTATTTTTAACTAGACAGCAATTTAAACGACTGAAATCTGAGCAGTATTGTTATTTTTTATTTGAAATATTTACAGCCAGCTGCAACTAACGTAATAGAATAACCCGATCTCGATTTGGTAAGCCTTTTTACTTTACACGCTACGGATGAGTTGAAATTACTGAGTTAAACGATAAAAATTACAAAATAAAAATAGATAGAAAAGTGAATACGACTTGAAAAAAAAAGTTTTTTTTTTTTTTTAATTTTACCGAAGGTTCATTACCACATCGTGTGAGAAATGTATTTTTCGATTTATACGCATAAAATAAAATTTTTCTACGAGCTTAAAACTCTACTCGTACAACATTTATTTATTTTGTTTCTTTGCGCACTGAAATCTTCAGCCAGGATATTTTTAATATAATTCTGTGTTGTGCTTTTTTTTTTGTAAATGTTTTATCAGATAAACCAACACTTTCTGATACAATAAGTAATTTAATAGCAGTTAATGATGTTAAAGAACAATTTAGATTCGGAGTAACAGTACAAGGTGAAAAGATAAAGATGCTACGATTTGCTGATGATATAGTAATTCTAGCCGAGAATAAAAAGGATTTAGAAGAAACAATGAACGGCATAGATGAAGTCCTACGCAAGAACTATCGCATGAAAATAAACAAGAACAAAACAAAAGTAATGAAATGCAGTAGAAATAACAAAGATGGACCACTGAATGTGAAAATAGGAGGAGAAAAGATTATGGAGGTAGAAGAATTTTGTTATTTGGGAAGTAGAATTACTAAAGATGGACGAAGCAGGAGCGATATAAAATGCCGAATAGCACAAGCTAAACGAGCCTTCAGTAAGAAATATAATTTGTTTACATCAAAAATTAATTTAAATGTCAGGAAAAGATTTTTGAAAGTGTATGTTTGGAGTGTCGCTTTATATGGAAGTGAAACTCGGACAATCGGAGTATCTGAGAAGAAAAGGTTAGAAGCTTTTGAAATGCGGTGCTATAGGAGAATGTTAAAAATCAGGTGGGTGGATAAAG
This sequence comes from Lycorma delicatula, assembly GCF_047948215.1. Lineage (NCBI taxonomy): Eukaryota > Metazoa > Arthropoda > Insecta > Hemiptera > Fulgoridae > Lycorma > Lycorma delicatula. Next base: position 225,457,619 of record NC_134457.1, on the reverse strand, counting down.
TGACAAATGAGGAGGTATTGCGGCAAATAGATGAAGAAAGAAGCATTTGGAAAAATATAGTTAAAAGAAGAGACAGACTTATAGGCCACATACTAAGGCATCCTGGAATAGTCGCTTTAATTTTGGAAGGACAGGTAGAAGGGAAAAATTGTGTAGGCAGGCCACGTTTGGAATATGTAAAACAAATTGTTAGGGATGTAGGATGTAGAGGGTATACTGAAATGAAACGACTAGCACTAGATAGGGAATCTTGGAGAGCTGCATCAAACCAGTCAAATGACTGAAGACAAAAAAAAAAAAAAAAAACCCGAAGGTGTTAAAACCCGGAGTAAATTTTGATAAAAATTAAATTATTCATACGACAATAAACAAAAATATTAACGAATATCTTTATCGAAATTTTATTAAGCGTTCAAATAAATTTAATTATTAAATTTCACAAAAATCGTTTTGATAAATGAATGGCAGAAGCAAAATTACATTAAATTAAAACGTAAAAATAAAAATATTAAAGTCGTTTGCGATTAAATTATCTCTAAAAATTCTGTAAAATAGTCTTCGTGGTCTTCAAGCGACTGTAGGTTTTTCATTCACAGTAATCTGTAGTTATTGAAAAATCAGGAAGCGTGAACTTGTTTTCAGTGGACGCCTTAATATTTTAATAATAATAATTTGTACCGATTTATGTGAAAATTGATGACGTAATGTTTTTCACGCTACCCGTTCAGGTATATACCCCTCCCGTCTTGGATAAAAATGCGACTAGGGTTCTGCACAAGGCGGTAAACTAACTTAGTCTATGGTGATAGGTAATCGACTATTTCCTTCTTCACCCGTTTTCCTTACGTTTGATAATCTGTTTCTCGAAATCGGTTCCTGAATACATGTCTCCAATGCGTTCTGAAGAATGTCAGAACTAGAATAGCCCGTGTATCGTTGATATTTGGTCGGGGGCTGCGTGTAGAAACTGGAAATTTGTTTCGATTATAATAACTGAAGAAAAATCTAATGGTTGAAATGCCGATCGGATGAAACTGACCCCCGATAAAAGATACGATATTCCAAGTGATTTTCGGTAGAATAAATCCCACGCCCGAAGGCAGCATAGCACATATATCGCTTTACGGTTCCTTCTGTCGATAGAACTTTTATTTCGTACGATTCAAATCTTTGCCTAATTGTAAATTCCTTTTTCCACGTTGCACTTTGAAAGGTTAGGTTAAACGTTCGATCGAAACGAGGATATAGGAATGTTTAGAGGTACAACTTTCTTATTAATCGAGTAATTTTGTGAGATCGACTCTACTTATGATGGACCGTTCCCATTCGACGATTAAAAAAAGTCCGACTAGGGTTGAAGTACTTTCGGGTGAAGCTATCTAACTGAATTAATTCATCTTATATATATATATTATTATAATTAAAATAATTAATAATATCCCTAAGATTGGACGGATTCGTAATAAATATTTTATACAAGTTTAATAATTGTCAAGATATCATAGTTTAAGTTTTCCAGGAGACTGTTCAACTGTTTTATTTTATAACATATTAAGAAAAATATCTATCAATAATCTTTATCACCTTTATTTACCTAATAAAATATAAATTACATTTATATCTTATAAAATACTGAAATTATTAATGGATATATTAAAGATTCAATTTTATATGAACACAGGTTAGATACCATAACTAAATCGATTAGAGACGATGTGAAACGAGTAATTCCTTAAAATGACGTGCAGTCATATTTAAAAATAACATCTCGTTTGATATTTATTATGGAAAATGAAGAATAAGTTAGTTTCCCGATGCCTTCCATGTTTAAAAGAGTTAAATAAATTTACTATTAGTTGAATTTAACTGTATGCCACTCTCGTCTAAATTTAAGCTATATTCAGTTCTACAAGTGACACTGTTACTCTGTTCCTCACAGGGATACGAAAAAAAATTAAAATAATAATATACGCACATTCCTTTAAATATTTTAATGTTATTAGAGCATCTACGGTTTAATTTCTTAAATTGAACATTTTTTCAATTTATAAATTGTAAAAATTAATTTAGAAATTATTGAAAAATTTAGAAAAAAATTGGAAAAATCGGTTTTCCGGATTGTAAAAAAACCCTATAAGAGGAAGCTTTACTCACTATTGATAATTACACTATTATTATTGATTAAACGAGAGAGAATACTGAAAGATGATAACAGCAAAAAAAAAAAAATGCCATCGATATTAAACTAGAATATATTATGTACCAAGAGCATAAGTAATTAAATAATCTTTGATTTTACTTTGTACTTAAAATATAAGCCGTATCGAACTTAAAATTGTGGTTATCCTAGATGTCGTCGGTCTAAATTAAGTCGGTTAGACAGGCTTTTACTGTACTACACAAACTGTATTAGTCGGTGACATTTTACGCACAGACCTACATAACTTTAAAGCTACTACAGGCTTATTAAAGATTTCATCCTGTTAAATGCTTATAAGCAAATCTAATTCGAACACCAGACAGGATAATAAACGTACTTATAGGATTCTACCGCAAAATATTTTGGTAACGATTATTTTTTTTAGATTTGTCCGTCTTAAACAGAACGTAAAATCTTCCGTATTTAATTTTTAAATCGAGTTAAGCGATTACAAATTACGGAGATAAAGTAGAAAATATCTGTTACTATAAAGCTTAATCTTGTAAGTTAAATCTCGGTCGCGGAGTGTAGTATCTTGGTATTTCATCCGGAGATCCCGGGTTCGAATCCCGGTCAGGCCTGGTATTTTTCACCCGTTACAAAATTCCAATTCGACTTCCCGCGCACAAGCTTTCAGTTTATGTGGTTATATAATCCGGCCAAAAACATAATATTGTTTTAAAATAGAGTAATTTTACAAGTGATTAATAAACTTCCGTTATAATATTAAGAAACCATTCGGTACATATATTATTTAATGTACAATAAATGATTAAAAAATATAACAATTCAATATAGAGATTTTACGCAATGATAATATGTATGTAATGATGCAATGATGTTAATTTTGGATAATATGTATTTTACTAGATTTTAATCAGTTCGACTCTTATAGAATGTAATTGATATCTTTCTTTCGCGTTACTGTTTTTATGATAATACAATTACAAATTTTATAGCTTCAGAATGTGATTTATCTATTAATTTAAATGGCTTAAATTATTCAAAAAAAATTTTATAATTGTTATAAAAACAAAAACAGAAATAAAGATTTGTGGAACTTATTTTGGTATAAATTTCCGGTACAAAATTTATAAGGTATAATATCGTTTTTAATCTAAAAATAAAATACAAGAATTAATAACACTTTTTTTTAATCAAAGCTTGTGAAGATATTTTTAATTTATTAATGATAAACGGCATTTATCACATCATTAAATCTCTTTTACTCTAATATTAGAGCCATCTGAGAACAGGAGAATGCTTCTTCAAGTCAAATTATTCCTCATTTTCAGAATTGTATATCTAATGGAGGTATTCACCGAACCGTACAAATCAATCAACCAGACCCCAAATGGGCAAACTGCAAAACTTTAATAACTAAATAACTAAAGTTTTTCGGGAATAAATTACTTTTTTTTTAGATTAGGTGAACTTAACGTATTCGATTATAAATAAACATTAAAGGGCAATACGTAAACATCTTACGACTAAAATTGATTTACAATTAGCAGTTCGGCTAGAGATAAGCCTCATGAAATCACGAAAGGAGATTTTATTTAGTTACGGAGAAGAAAGAAATTATACATCGTTAAGAAAATGTATCTTATACATTTATTTATTTCCAAATTTATGAAAAATCTGTTTTGTAGCGTGTGAAAAAATAGACGGTTGAAACCCAAGATTTCGAATAAAAAGGACACTACCAATCCGCCATAGAAATCACAGAGAAGTTTTATTAGAAGTAAACTTTTGTAGCAGTATGGAGATATTATTTTCTTAACACAATGACAAAACCTTAAATTTAACCGAAAAAACAGAACTAAAAAAAAAAAAAAAACAGCGGAAAAATTTTATTCATAATTTTCTCAAGTTTTTATACTTTTTCTTGAAAATTGCAAAATTACGATCAATTACAGAGAAATTAACAAATACGAATACGTTACAAAAACTAAATTCTTCCATCAAATGGTTCTTAATAAATAAGTTAAAAAAAAACAGGTTTTTTATATCACGAATCATATTTCTTTGTTAATTTTACACTTGAACCGAAGTGTAAAGAAGAAATTAAAATCTCAAACGGTTAGAATAAATGAATCGGAGAGATAATCGTGAATTTAGGATATACTACGTTAGTTTACATTAAAATATTTTTAATTATAGACAGGATATAGGCAGGGAAATTAACTGATAAATATTCGATAAATATAATTAACATAAAGTGTTTACTAAATAAGCAAGCACTACCTATAATGTTTACTCTTACATTCCTACAAAAGTAAAAATAACTGTGTAAAAATAAACTTTGTATGCACTTTACTTTTTACCCGACTACGTACATAGGTATAGCGTGTGTATATGTACGCAAAGTGTATATGTTTAACTATTATGTATGTTTGTTTGTTCCCTTTTCTAGCTTCAAAAATCCAACCGATTACACCAAATTTTGGTTATCAATAGGTCTTTGGTCTTGAAATAACATAGGCTATCGTAAATTGTCTTATCTAGAAGAGGGTAACGCTACACTGACGTACAAAAATAAAATATTACGCTATTTTAAAATTTTAATGATGATATTCGATTAAACGATAAAAAAACACTAAGTACCTCTTATGAATTTTTCAATTATATAAGCCAAAAATATGCTCGGTAAAAGGAAGCGGGAAATGCACCGCACATGCGTTACACGCTTGAAGAGATGGTGCCACCGATCTTGATATCTGGTGTCATGACAGCGACAGCCGCATTTCGAATCATTCTACCCTTCTATCCTTTTAGCATAATATTTGCTTCATTATGGGCCCTCGTAAGATTTATTGTAGGTTGTGGTGGAAGTGTTAGATCACAGAACACAATTCTTTGAAATTTTAATCACCTCTATGTATAGCTAATATTTTGAACATTATTACATTTTTAAATTTAATTTGATTTAAATATATATACATTTTATCAAATTTAATTGGTTCACTGAAAGATTATTAATTAATATCCGATCATTTTCTGCGAAAAAATATGTTATGTATTTTTAAAAATGGTAAAAGTGACAAGTATTACAGAAGCGCTTATGCAAAGCTGGGGATTATACAATAGTATGCCTATACATGAAATATTATAACATGCAAATCAAAAGGTATTACCTTCAGTGGGTGTTGGTGTTCCATTTTTATTTTCAAGGGTATTCGTACCCAGCGTTTACTACACCTTTTAAATTTTGACTCGTTTTCTATTTTTCCAACTTATCCCTGTTCATATCCTCCGTGGACGATCAATCCTATAGAATTTAATTTTGACCTTACCATACAGAATAAAAAAACAACGGCTCCTTTTGTCTTTCAGCAAATATTTAACCGTTTTCTTTCTAAGACAAATCCAGACGCACTAGCATACACAGATAGATCGAAACAGAATAATACCGTAGGATGCGCATTTGTAATTAATGACCGAACCTATATGTATGGTCTATCTGATATTGCAAGTATCTTTACTGCTGAACTGTACGTTATTAATAAGGCTTTGATTATCGTTAACCCAAAGTACCCTTATTTGTAGCGATTCATGTAGTGGACTCCAAGCTTTAAAAGATTTGTAATCCGGACATCATATTGTCACCGAAATCTATAATGCAGTTGCCGAGTTGAACCATCGCAACACACAAATGAGTTTCTGCTGGATTACTGGTCATGTGGAATTCCGGATAATGAACGTGCAGATTCCGCTGCTAAAGACTAAGATTAATTTTTTAAAACGCTCTCTTCGAGCAAAATAAACAAACTCCGACACATTAAAGACACTGTGTTGCCATGAAACTCCTTATATAGACAAATTGGTCGAGAAGAAGTGGTTCTCTGTCGATTGCGGTTAGTGTCATTCTTGGGTATCTGGTGTCAGCAGAAAACGCACCACTATGCGTACGATGCAACTGCCGCTTGACGATGCCTCACATCCTTGTGGATTGCATACGATATGCGGCCTTGCTTCGTAAATTTAGATTGCCCAGAAACATTCATCGAATCACGGACAATGATAAGGGAATTTTAAACCGAGTGATCCTACTTCGACGACGTGTTAACATTCTACACAAAATTTAATATTGTGGTATATATATTTTTTCTGGTGTTGAAATTGTTATGATTTTTATGTTATTTTTTTATTTTGTCATCCGAGAAGAGACCCTTTAAACCATACTTGTTAAATTTTTTTATGTTTATTTAAATTTTATATATATATATTTTCTCTCTTTTTAAATAAATGTATCATATTGTTAACATTCCGAATTTGATATTAGTTTTACGTTTTAGTGATATTTTATCTGTTTTATTAGTTTGTTTTAGTTGTTTTCTTTTTTAAATATTTTAGTTTTAATCTAGCGTTAGTTTTTATTGTTTTTCATTATAATATATTTGTTCCGAGCGAAAAAGAAAATATTTTCCAACAGATAATAAAAAATTAATGTAACTTAACGATTAAATACACTAAACAATGGAATCGTAAATTAGACAGAAATTAATTATTTTTAATAAATTGTAATAAATTTTAATAAATGATTTCTTAGTATTTTTAAAAACGTATTCTTGTCAAATATTCATTCACCTTCTATTTCCTTAACTTTATCACAATACACCTTCCAATTTTTTTTTCATTCATATCGGCCACTATTTTCACTTTATTTATTTATTTTTTTTTTTTGTCTTCAGTCATTTGACTGGTTTGATGCAGCTCTCCAAGATTCCCTATCTAGTGCTAGTCGTTTCATTTCAATATACCCTCTACATCCTACATCCCCAACAATTTGTTTTACATACTCCAAACGTGGCCTGCCTACACAATTTTTCCCTTCTACCTGTCCTTCCAATATTAAAGCGACTATTCCAGGATGCCTTAGTATGTGGCCTATAAGTCTGTCTCTTCTTTTAACTATATTTTTCCAAATGCTACTTTCTTCATCTATTTGCCGCAATACCTCTTCATTTGTCACTTTATCCACCCATCTGATTTTTAACATTCTCCTATAGCACCGCATTTCAAAAGCTTCTAATCTTTTCTTCTCAGATACTCCGATCGTCCAAGTTTCACTTCCATATAAAGCGACACTCCAAACATACACTTTCAAAAATCTTTTCCTGACATTTAAATTCATTTTTGATGTAAACAAACTATATTTCTTACTGAAGACTCGTTTAGCTTGTGCTATTCGGCATTTTATATCGCTCCTGCTTCGTCCATCTTTAGTAATTTTACTTCCCAAATAACAAAATTCTTCTACCTCCATAATCTTTTCTCCTCCTATTTTCACATTCAGCGGTCCATCTTTGTTATTTCTACTACATTTCATTACTTTTGTTTTGTTCTTGTTTATTTTCATGCGATAATTTTTGCGTAGGACTTCATCTATGCCGTTCATTGTTTCTTCTAAATCCTTTTTACTCTCGGCTAGAATTACTATATCATCAGCAAATCGTAGCATCTTTATCTTTTCACCTTGTACTGTTACTCCGAATCTAAATTGTTCTTTAACATCATTAACTGCTAGTTCCATGTAAAGATTAAAAAGTAACGGAGATAGGGAACATCCTTGTCGGACTCCCTTTCTTATTAGGGCTTCTTTTTTATGTTCTTCAATTGTTATTGTTGCTGTTTGGTTCCTGTAATTGTATTTTCACTTAGCCTTTTTATATCTTTGATATCAAAAGTTACGTTATGACTTGCTATGTATCGTTTAACTTCTGGCCAAACCATCCCGATGGGATTTAAATCCGGATTGTAGGAGATGCCCTTTTTTTGTAAAAATTCATTAAACACATAGACAATTAAAGTTTTCCCTATTTGCTTTTACCGATTCGTACATCTGCGGTTTCAGAATCGAGGAAAAATAAGGAACAGAATGCTTATGCAACCGCTGGATTACATCTTTTTGGTGAATTTTCTAAAACGGCATTGTGATAGGGCGTGTTATCAGAAATTATCACACAATTCAAAGGAAGGTTTGGAATTAATATCTCTTCTGTTCATTTTAAGTATTTTCCTCTTTCATTTGGTTCTGTAACCGTCACTTTTTAAACTTACTTGCCAAGTTAATTTGACGTAAACACATTTCCCCTCCGGCTTGGACTATTAGTCTGCTGCCTTTTAAAATAGGAACTTTCAACTCCGTCACTTGAATCACTACACCACATCTTTAAGCGATAACATTAACTTTTTTGCCGTCGGTAGCTGTTTATGAATTTCAAAAACGAATCTTATACTTTAGAGTCTGTCTCATCACACACCTTTCAAATCCCGTTGTAGGCTTTTCACGGGGTTTGTATTTTATTGGAGTAAAGAAACAAGTCTCTACTTCAATAGAATAAAAAAAATAGCGGATTTGTGGCTAACTTTTCTAGCAATTTTTTTTATTTTCTCACTTTTTAATCTTGGAATCGCGACACTTTGCACGCAGCTGCTGTTCTTTCTTCACATTTTTTAATCTGCATCAGGTGTTTATCTTCCTTTTCCGACTTCGGAGGTCGATCACCTTTTTTTTTCATAAACTAATACACAATATTTATTATTTCTCGGGCCTGCCGTTTTAGGTTTCTTGTTTTTTTTTTACAGTAGACTCAAGTTCACTCACAAATGAAACACTAAAAATATACAACCGGTCATAAAACGTGACTACTTTTTCTCAATCAAAACTCGAATAAAAGAAACGGAATTTGCACAAATACAAGAAAAATAGTTAATTGAATTATATTCAAGCATTCAATAACGTAGGCTTAAGGAAAATTATTCATATTTACATCGGCTTGGCTGTATTTGAAAACTACGAGCACATAGCAAACAGTATAGCAATATTGTTTCTTGATACGATTCTAAGAATGGAGACTCATTTCCTGAGTTATAATATTTGGCTTATCCGTGTTTATTTTTACGATAAAACAAATAAATTATAATTACATTTACATATCTTAGACGATTGTAATGTTAGTTAATTTATCGGTTTAGCGTTGTCTACCGACATAATTATAAACTTGTTGATAAAAGGCCTACGTTTTTATAACAATAAAAAATATAACATAATGTTTTTTTTCACGTTAAAATACTTGATCATTTATAAAGTATAAACCACAGAATTATAAAATACTTAAAAGTAATCCATAATACCATCCAGTAACATAAGATAACAAGTTCTATTTACATAAAAGCGATTTGCTTCTGCGCGTGAAAATTAAACTGAATATTTTCAGTTTGGATAACTGGCACCGTATTAACCGTCGTAGTCCAAGTTTCAAGATCGATTGCGGTACTTATAAGTTATCATTCTTTAATATTCACGTTTCTATTTAAATAGCAAAACGTTTCTAAAGGACAAAAAGCTTATACCGGTATTGTATCTAGATAATTAGTATATTGAACTGTAAAGTTACGGAAACAACAAAAAAACCGCTAAGTAAAATAATTATTAAAAACAAAACACCCGACTACTAATTTTACACACTTACTTACAATAATCGTGAAAAAAATTAGTTAAGCAAGTTTCTTATATTTTCTAACAAGCAGTTTTTCATGATACATCCTGACCCCGAAGGGATGACACCCTCCATGGCAGTTAGGTCGCCATACCCCACCCCCTCCGTTCCTAGCCCTAAAGGATTTTACCACCGTCATTTTCAGTACTTCAGCAACAGACATCTCCCGGTCTCAGGAGATGGGGAATTCCACCGAGGCGAATGCCATGCTTCCAGGATGTTTAGTCCACACTGTAAGGTCCATCTGAAGACCGATGTCCATTAATTATTTACATTCCAGTTTCCAGTTCGTTCATCGCACTTATGCCCGCTCCAAGTAATGTCCATTTACCGTATTGTCCACTAGAAGACCTTTGAATAAAGTCCATCTTTGTCCGTATTTGTCTAGTCCATTTACCAAGATAAATATAATTTTTTCGATTTATTTATGGTATACGTATCTCAGATATAATTAAGATATATACCTATTAATTAGTTGTTACAGATTTCATTCGTCACTTAATTCTGCAGAGTTCACCTTTAGTCTACACGCAAGGATCAAGATTTTACGTTGTATTTAATATTCTTTTGAAACAATCAGATTAAGTTATAAATTTAATATGTAATTCGAACAACAGCATATAATAAATAAAAACATTTTTCATTCTCCTCACATATGTTTTTACATAAGGGACCCTTGAGACATTCAGATCTGTAGTCTAGAAAATCTGTTATATTATAAATCGTTGTATTGCATCTTCACATAGCGTCTTTGAATTATGAGATATGGTCTGTAGCACGTAATTGTTTTTAGTAAATGCTGAAATTTTTAACGAGAGTAATTTGATAATAAGTGTGAATGTGAGGAGACTATTTTATTATAGTGACATACACAGGCGTCCGACTACAATGTAAAATTTAAAAGTTAGATAAATATAACATTGATGACTTACTGTATCAAGAAGAAAGAAATATCTTGTTACTACTATTTGTTTGTTTTTCATAATTATTCTAGGTACATGTGTACGATTAGTATTCGAGTTTTGTTTTATTTGTTTTTTAATAATTATTTCACTCTTTTTTTCTGATTCAAGTAATTGCGAAAATAAAAATTAAAACAACGTAAAAAACTTTTTTTTCTAATTATCATAAATGTAAGTTTTTGATGTTTTTTAAAACATATTTAAGTACGGTATATAAAAAGATATTATGAAAGAAAACATACATTTACAGGATGAAACTGTAATTTTTCGAATGGTTTTGTTATAAAAGAAGACGGGTAAAGAAAAGACTTTAGAAGGAAAGGATGAAGAAGCAAGGCAGGATACACTAGTCTGAAGTCTGAGCCGTAAGTGTTTTTTCAAGAATTGACATAACCTTTTCTTTATGTTTTGAACCGCAACATAATGGTAGATGTTTTTAGAGCGAGAAAGATGAATGAAGGGTCGATATGTAAAACAGATAAGAGAAACGAATTTCCCCCGTCACATCTAGCGACACTGTTATTCCATTAGAGAAGAACGCAGTCGCGAACTGCATTTGTGCCTACGGGCGTGTATCGGTGTGCGCGCTCGCTCGCACCAGCGTGTATTTATGTATAAAAAGGACGGATTGGTGGTAATGTGAGCTCAAAATCCGATGTTTTATTCAGTGTTTACTGGTAGTACAGAAATTAGCATTTCCGGACACAAGTTGGTTGTACCGGGCTGTTAGCAACATAAACCATGTGCAGTCATACACACTGCGATTACCATAATCCTATACCACAGTCGATTAGTCGTTTCAGTCCACTTGACTACTACAGAAACGTACGATTACATGAAATACTTACTCGAATAAACGTTTATAATTATTGCGTCGTAACATAACAACCGCTATATTTTAACTGCTTGCGTTTCCACTTGTAACTTCATATTTGAATACTTACGTTTTACTCTGGGATACCGATAAACATTTAACGTGAAAACAATCGAAGACTGTAACAACACTATTAAGAATCTTAAAGAGGTAACAAAACAAACACGAAAACCGATCGTGTATACATTTTTTTTTATAAATGATAGGATTTGAGAATATTTCTACGAATGTAAATATCATACAATTTATATAAAAAGGATAATAATTATGAAACAAAACCCCATTCGATAATCCGATTTAAAGTTAAATACTAATAAAATAAAACCCTAAAAAAATATAGTTCAAAATTTGAAATCTTTTTTCTCAGCGGGTCGGCGTTGGAGTAATCTACCCTTTCCGACGGGGGTATTTTTCAAAACTTCGATCCCATCTGGAATCCCCCCGATGTTTCAATTGAAATTTTCCAAAAGACGGTGCTCCCTATTTATCGATGGAGAACCCGAATCGGGTCTCAAAATTCGGAGGGCGAATAGTTTGGATTCACCCGAACTAAATTGTTACACATTTATTATAAGCTATTAAAATAAAAGAAAACTGAAACGATATTCTAAGTTTACCGAAATCTGTTCAAAAGTTAAACCGTTAAATCATTCCCCATCGGTAAAGTTGAAAGGTACTTTCTGTCTAGCGATCTTTATTATTTTTTATACTTTATTTTCAAACCGAGAGAAAAACATATTTTTTTAACTGATCTACTCTTATATGAATAAAATATTATAGTCGTTCCTACGACTTCAAATTTTGTAATGATTCGAAGTCTTCTAAACTCTTTCAAAAAATCAGTCATTAATAACATAACTTTAAAAATAGATGCATTACACTTCTGTGCTAGACGAAACATCGTATAATTCGTAAAAAAAATTATAATATTTTGTCGCCTATAGTGTACAACTTTTGGCTAACTTATTAGACGATAAATTTCGTTTGGCAAAACATAAATCTATATTGTTTGTCTAGATGCTTTGTTTCGTTAAAGAAATAATAGGCAATTTTGTTATCATTAAATAATTTTGCTTAATTAAATCCCCCAGATGAAATAAATTATATCTTGAAGCCCCTTTCAGAAAATAAAATTGGACTGTTAGATCATTATTTAGTTCACGTAGATGTGAAGCATTCATCTTTATCAAATCAGGCGACTGAGCGAACACAGCAGACGCAGAATACCTTGGCGTAAAAGAAAGAGTCTTATTGCAATTTTTAATAAATTACCTTCTATGATATCCCTGCCGCTTTATTTAAAATTAAATCAAAATATTCACTTTTAAAAATTCGGTATTATTGTTCTGATCAATTTTTTAAACGCATTAAGTAAAAAAAAAATCTATAAATTTTTTCCATCCTACTTAATCGCTAAAAATGGCATTTTCAGATTAATTTCCAATGACGATTTTTTTACTACTATTTATTATCCCTGTTATTTAGTTTGATTCGATCAGAATTTTCCCATGATTCTTTCAGGTGTATTCTATTGTAGTTCTATTTTTTACTTCCTTGTACGAGGAAAGTAAGCATTGCGATCGAGAAAAATTTCGGTTTCTAAATTTCAACGGAAATATCTATTTTGATCATCGCTGAATGCATTTTGACTAGTTTCGGCGTGATGTCTGTACCTGCATTTGTATTTTACGTACGTATGTACCTCGCATAACTCAAAATCGATTAGCCGTAGAATCTTGAAATTTTAGATTTAGATCTTTTATAACATTCAGTTGTGCACCTTGCATTTTGATTTCAATCGATTGAACCAAAAGTGTCTTAAAAAGCCTAAAATCCAAAAAATCTGGATTTTGGACTTTTTCTTATCAGCAGTAATAAGCTATCATTGAGAGCTTTTCAACTATATATGGGAAGTGATACTTATTTTCATCGGTTCCACAGTTATAACCAAATAAAATTTTAATTAATGAAATATTTGGATATTATGGGAAGGCATATCCGTTCGAATCAGACATCTATTTTTTTTTTAAATTTAAATATATTTATTTATTAATAATTATTAACCTCTCATTGTTTGGTTTAACGATGAATAGTAATTCAAGAATAACAAAAAAAAAAATTAAAAAATATTAGAAGTTTTTAATGAAATAAAATTTTATGTACTTTTCATTTAAACAAAAATGTGTAAATGTAATTTAATAGGCGTACAAAATAAGTCATGTGTTGTCCACATCAGATTTTTTTTTTTGTCTGTGTGTTAACAAACCTACTCATTCCTGACTTGATCTGTACTGCATATCATTCTATACTGAAATTTATCAGAATAAATTATTTATTTGTTCTATTTTGAGGTAATACATCCTAAGTTAAATATTAAGGTAAAAGGTTTACCGTTATATTTTAGGCTATTTGAACAAATAATTATTTCTTAAAAAAATTTAACGTTTTCCTCTTACCGATGAGATAAACTACTTAAGTTCTAGTTTGAATCAAACAAAAATTGAATTTTCGACGGTATCCTTCTTTAGTAAACTGATAAATACGAAAGATGAAAATTATATGTAATTTCACCTCCTTTTTCCTGTTTTTCTTTTTCTGTTTAGGCTCCGGAAATTACCGTTCAGATATTACTTCAGATGATGAATGAGGATGATATCTATGATTGGAAATGAATTGTAGTCTTGTGCAGTCGCAGTTCGACGATTCCTGAGATGTGTGGTTAATTGAAATCCAACCACCAAAGAACACCGGTTTTCACGATCTAGTATTGAAATCCGTATAAAAATAACTGATTGTACTGGGACTTGAACACTGGAACTCTCGACTTCCAAATCAGAATTTCAACTCCTAACGATATTTATATAAATACTTCATTACGTTTTTTTAAAAACAATTCTCAGTTTCCCAGATTCTGTGATAAATCTACTCAGTGCTCACGTCACCATTAATTGGTAACATTAACAGCTTTGAGAAGTGTAATTAATTATTATGAAACTATATATATATATATATATCAAATTTATTTTAATAGAACCATCACCGATTTTAGTAATAAATTGATTTCAATACACAATTAGTAGAAAATGTGGTTCGGTGTAGTTTTTTAATCTTGAAGTCAGCTGAATGTCAATAATCAATATTGAATAACCATGTTTTAAATAAATTTTATGCCACGGTTACACGATGAAAGACTCAATTTCGGTACATATATAATCAATCTTATTTTTCTTAAAAATTCAGAAAAGTAAACAAGTTAAAAGTGTTAAAAATTAGTCGAATATTATTATTATTGTCTCGGGTCCAAATCCCGGTAAGGGATAACATTTTTCACGAGATACAACATTAATTTAATAACTGTAAGAGGACATAAGCCTGCTGTTATTTCTAAATAAATTATTATTATTAACCTGCATCGGTTTGAGAAGAACAGGAATTGTAGGTCATCTCCTTGAAGGTTCTGAAGTTATTTAAACGGTAGAACATTTGTTATTAAAATAGGTAGTAGTTTAAATGAATTGTAATTTTGGGGTATCACAAGGAAGCCACCTAAAGTCAATTTTATATCTTTCAATAAGATTTTAAATACGGCAAGCATAATTGACTCATGACCTGTGCTGAAAACATTCAAGAAATTATTTCCGCTATGATGGTGCTCCACCACATTACGCCACTGCAGTCCGCGATTATTTGAATGAAACGTTTGGCAGAAGAGCGATTGGTCGACGGGCAAATATTAATATGATAATTTAGATGTATGCACGTTAGAGTGGTCCAAATAGGGCAAAATTTTTGTCGAAAAACGTGCACCCCCTGATTTAAAAGTACTCTCAAAATTTTTGACGCGTTGATGAACCCTTTCCGTTCGAAAAAAGTCATCCCCCACTCCACTTGAATTTTAAAGAGGATTTAACATGGGTTTTAGGTTATTTTCAAGTCGTGACGATATAGCGCTAGCATGTTTCATCACAAAACTTCAAAAATAACGTATATAATGGTTTTTGGGGTCGGAGAACACGAATTTGAAGTGAAAAAATTGTTTTGACACATTAAAACTGTTGAAGTCGTTGTCAATTAAAAAAAAAAATGAAGGTTAGATTCAAAAAGATCAACTCTCATTTTATTTAAAAAATTTTATATTCATGTATATAATTATTCAAATAATGTTGTTAAAATTTTACGATTTCTATTTCTATTATTATATTACATTACATATGTAATGTAATTATATACATTTGGATGTTTTTTGCGATGATCATTTACAATTTGTAGTATATATTGCAATTGACTTTCATCTCTAGTGAATTTTCATCTAAATTCTTTCACCGACTTAACCGTTCTTTCTGAGCAGTCATTGACGACCTTTAGATTTTTAACACGATTGAAAGCAGCCAAATAATCTTCGTTTTCGCTCCACTTACACGGATCAATTTCTAGAAAGCTAGTCGCAAGTTCGAATCGTTTAAAAAAATTCGAGGACTCCGTGTGACAAAAAAGTCGATTTCTTTGTTTAACAATTCGTTAACGTTTTTAGTTCGTAGCGTTTCGTATGAGCAGGTTCGTTATCATAATTACAATCGTCATCTGTCGCAGATAATAAGTTTTCGTAAGTTTCACCCGAAATTGCTAGTTTTTCAACCGTTTTCAGTTTTAATTCGGTTGAGATGTCATCTTCAAAAAGAGCTGGCGTACCTAGCCAAAATGAGTTTTTTTACTTCAAATTCGTGTTATCCGACACCAAAAACCCTTATATACGTTATTTTTGAAGTTTTGTGATGAAACATGCTGGCGCTATATCGTCACGACTTGAAAATAACCTAGAACCCATGTTAAATCCCCTTTAAAATTCAAGTGGAGTGGGGGATGACTTTTTTCGAACGGAAAGGGTTCATCAACGCGTCAAAAATTTTGTTTTTGAGAGTACTTTTAAATCAAGGGGTGCACGTTTCTCGACAAAAATTTTGCCCTATTTGGACCGCTCTAATGCACGTATTAAAAATTACTTTTATTTAAACTTATTCTAATGTTTTATTGAAATCTATTTAAGATTTAAAATAATTTCTAATTACTTTTATCTTACTTTCTGATGCCGTCATAATTAAATATTGGATAACATTTTAGGTATTATCTGAGGTTAAAAAAAGTGTAAAATAAAGATTTAAAAAATGCGATTCGTATTTCTTTATGTTGTACGTGTGACAAACTTGTATTCAAATTATGTTAATATGAGAACCTGCCGATACGACGTATGTCTTAGCGGATTCATATACTATACAATTTATGAAAACTTGTAAACAAATAAAAATAATAATAAATACTAATTTTAATAATTTAAAACAGTTCTGATCGGTACTAATTTGAATAAAATTTACGTTTATACTCTCAAGTTTTTTTTGAGTTGAGAAATTGAGGTTTATTAAATTATCACCAAATAAAGAACTCACAATACCTACAATAATAAACAATAACTGAAAAATTAATGTTAATTCCACCGTTATTTCTGGATTTTTATTATCTACAGGTAAATTTAAATATTTTCTTGAAAATTATCCAAAAACTTGGTTAAATAATGTTTTCAGTAGTCATTTATAATTTTTTTTTTATAATTCATACAATAAATCACATTTTTTGATATTCTATTATAATAAATTACTTAAAATTAGAAGATATATTTGAAATTTGTTCAATTTATCATCTTCTAACTCAATTTATTATTTAATTCAAACAGTTATTAAAAAAAGTTATATTACTAGGCAAGCGAGGCCCAGAAATATAATACAAGCGAACCCGAGTAAGTACATACAATATGAATGCATTTTTTAATCCAAAAATGCATTCATATTTTGTGTTGTTACAATAAAAAGGACATTTTTCATAGTAATAATAAATTCAAAAATATATTAGTATTATGTAATATACTACAAAGAAAATGGAATAGAACTAGGAATGTGATTAGTCTATGTTGAAGGGGTAAGATCGCACAAGGAAGTTTGATAATATGGTATGAGGTCAGGTTTCCTTTACACGGTAGGTCTTTACAGTGAACCGAAGCTAGTGGACAACTGATCTCATTGAGGTTGTATTATCCCTTTTATATCGCATAGGGATTATTGAAAGATAATAAGAGAATATAGGTTACACAAAAACCTAATTTAAATAGACTATGTTTAATGGATAAAATTAGATTAGCTATAATTTTATTAAATTTAAAATTATTTTAAAAAGCAACATTAATAATTATTGGGTTTTCAAATCCGCACGGGATTGAAAACAAGGCATAAACCCGTATTTCAAAGTAGGAATAAAACACACACACACACACACACACACACACACATACACACACACATATATATATACAAAACGCGATTGGAAAATGGTGCTGTGTTTTTCTTTTTGTTTAATTAATTTTACTTTCTTGTACGAAGTAATGAACGGCATAGATGAAGTCCTACGCAAGAACTATCGCATGAAAATAAACAAGAACAAAACAAAAGTAATGAAATGTAGTAGAAATAACAAAGATGGACTACTGAATGTGAAAATAGGAGGAGAAAAGATTATGGAGGTAGAAGAATTTTGTTATTTGGGAAGTAGAATTACTAAAGATGGACGAAGCAGGAGCGATATAAAATGCCGAATAGCACAAGCTAAACGAGCCTTCAGTAAGAAATATAAGTTGTTTACATCAAAAATTAACTTAAATGTCAGGAAAAGATTTTTTTAAAGTGTATGTTTGGAGTGTCGCTTTATATGGAAGTGAAACTTGGACGATCGGAGTATCTGAGAAGAAAAGGTTAGAAGCTTTTGAAATGTGGTACTATAGGAGAATGTTAAAAATCAGATGGGTGGATAAAGTGACAAATGAGGAGGTATTGCGGCAAATAGATGAAGAAAGAAGCATTTGGAAAAATATAGTTAAAAGAAGAGACAGACTTATAGGCCACATACTAAGGCATCCTGGAATAGTCGCTTTAATTTTGGAAGGACAGGTAGAAGGGAAAAATTGTGTAGGCAGGCCACGTTTGGAATATGTAAAACAAATTGTTAGGGATGTAGGATGTAGAGGGTATACTGAAATGAAACGACTAGCACTAGATAGGGAATCTTGGAGAGCTGCATCAAACCAGTCAAATGACTGAAGACAAAAAAAAAAAAAGTACGAAGTAAAGGAAATATTGTGATTGCGAAAAATTACGGTTTTCAGATTTCAACGGAAATATTTATTTTGACTATCCCTGAATCCATTTTGACTAGTTTCGACGTGTCATCTGTACGTACGTACGTACGCATGTGTAACTCAAAAACGATTAGCTGTAGCATATTGAAATTATGGATTTAGGACTGTTGTAACATCTAGTTGTACACCTCCCTTTTTGATTGCAATCGACTGAACCAAAAGTATTGAAAAAAATCCAAAATTAAAAAATAACTGGATTTTGGACTTTTTATTAACTGCACTAATAAGCCCTTTTGGAGAACTCTTCAACGATTATCATAAGTAGTACTTATTTTCATTAGGTCCAGAGTTATAGCCAAATGAAACTTTAATTTATGAAATTTTTGGATCGTATAAGAGGAAGGCACATCGGTTCGAATTAGACTTCATCTTCTTTCTTAATAATTATTAACCTAAGATTGTAAATAAAAGATTTACGATGAATAATAATTCAATAATAACAATAAAAAAAATATATATGAAAAAATATCGGAAATTATTAATGAAATAAAATTTTATGTACTTTTCATATTAAAAATATATGAAAATGTAATTTAATAGGCGTACAAGGAAGTCATGTGATGTCTACGTCAGATTTGGTGAAACATCTGATTATTCGATTTTGTTTTCATTTTGTTCATGGTTACATCATAATAATTTAAAAAAAAAACATCGTATTAGATAGATTTAAGACTTACATTTATTTAAAGAGTAATAAAGGGATTTTTACTCTATCCTAATATTTCATGAATTCATAATTGTAAAAAAATTTGATGTTAATAAAAACTAATATTTTACCATTTTTTTTAAATGTCCACTATATTAAAGAATTGGAGGATCGTATCTTACTTTCAAATGAACTAAGTTTAAATGAAGTGCAGCAAAAAATGTGTATATGTAATTTTTAATAGGCATACAAGGAAGTCATGTGATGTTTACTTCAGATTTTTTTTTTAAGATAAGAGATATACATTAATGTTGTGCGATGTAAACCACCAACTCAGAATTAAGTTGTGTTTTATATTAAGCATTTCTACAGTACGCGGGATTTGAAAGACAGTTAGGCCTTCCACACACTGAGTATCTGAAAAGAAGCGTTACTAATCAGTTAGTCGTGAGTCAGTTTCAATGTCATTAATGAAATGGCGCGTACAACGTTATCTGTTAGTTACCCATTAGTAAACCACAAACTAGTTCCAAGCGATTTTTTTTGTTTTTCTGTTTAGCCTCCTAGAATAACCGTTCAGGTATTACTTCAGAGGATGAATGAGGATATGTATGAGTGTACTCTTGTACAGTCTCAGGTCGACCGTTCCTGAGATGTGCGATTAGTTGAAACACAACCACCAAAGAATACCGGTATCCACGATCTAGTATTCAAATCCGTGTAAAAATAACTGCCTATTACTAGGACTTCCAAATCAGCTGATTTGGGAAGACGCGATCACCACTAGACCAACCCGGTGGGTTAAAGTTCCAAGCGACTAAGCTTCCCAGTCACCTGCTATTTCAATTTTCTAGTAACTTCCGCCCGGCACAGTTTCTCTCATGACTATTTCGATGTGCGGTGAAGAGCATTAAATGTAGTTTGTTAAAACTCTTTTGTTGTTACGAAAAATTGCAGGAGATTTTTATTTTTGAGATACGGATAAACTTAAAATCATTTTTTTTATTTCCTTCTCCTAAAATAATAAAATGCACTACACCTTCTACGTCACTGGAGTCAGTACTTGATATCACAACTGTACAATGAAATGCTTTGCACATTATACGCGTTCGACCGATGTAATTTTCTAATTAATGAGTAGCTGCGTGTGCCAACCGCGTTACTTAGTTGTTAATTTAAGTTACCGGCCGGTCCCGTTTAGGTTTTGTTATTTTTCTTATTTTTTATTTAAGTAGCTACGTATACGATCTCAGTTTCGCGCCTTATTAAGATTATTACGATTATTACCGAAGAACGGGATGTTTATGCCGATGAGAAGCCGGATTATTAACAATTAATTAAACTTTAGTTTAGCGCTGAGTTCAACAAAACTGAAAATTAAAGAAAAGTAAAAAAGCTTATCGTCTTCATTATCATTCTTTTTAAATGTTAAGTGGATTTTTAAGCAGTACATTTATTCTTTTTAACATGGATTTTGGAAATTTTTTAAAGATTTTTATTTATTTTAAAGTAGACAGACATACAAAAAGATTTTCTAGGGTAATAAAACACCGTTCATAAAACAATAAAAACACAAGAACCGTTTTAATAAGCATACCAAAAGGACTAAAGATAAACTACGGTAAAGACTACTATAGAATTTAGCTAACGTTCTTTTAACTGAGAAATTAAATATATTATTTTACTTAAGGTTTTTGTATTTATATTCGTATAAAATTCTTAGCTGAAGAGTTTTTAAACTCGGATTTATTTCTGCAGTTTACATTTAGGCACGAACGAAATCTTTTCGATTACTTTACTGAATTTTCACGTGAAAATATTTTAAATATCAGTTGTACGCGATTATGCACTAATAAAACAATTCGATACTAAGTAACGATTAAATAA
Organism: Lycorma delicatula; assembly: GCF_047948215.1. Taxonomy (NCBI): domain Eukaryota; kingdom Metazoa; phylum Arthropoda; class Insecta; order Hemiptera; family Fulgoridae; genus Lycorma; species Lycorma delicatula. The sequence continues at coordinate 225,436,308 of NC_134457.1, read as the reverse complement.
TTAAATCATCGATTATATTATATATTTTTCGTTTAAAATAAACTTCTATTTACTTACGTGGGAGGTACTTAATTCAACACCACCACCAAACTTTTTTATAAAAAAGAATAAACAAACAAAAAGAAAAACTAAAATCAGTCCATTGGGGGAAAAGTAAGGTATTAATACAAAAATAAAAATAAATCTGACGTGGACAAAAAATGACTTACTGGTACGCCTATTAAATTACATTTTCATATTTTTTTAAAATAAAAAGTACAAAAAATTTTATTTCATTAAAAACTTCTGATACTGTTTAATTTTTTATATTTTTTTTTGTTATTGTTGAATTATTATTCATCGTAAAAGTTTTTTTTTTTACAAAGAGACGTTATAAATTATTAATAAATCAATTTAAATTAAAAAAAAAAGTTAAAAAACTGATGAAGTCTGAGTCGAACCGATGAGCCTTCAACTAGATCCAAATATTTCATTGATTAAAAGTTTGTTTGGCTATAATTCTGGAACCGATGAAAACAAGTACCACTTGTGATATATGGTTAAAATGATCTCAAATGAGAGCTTATTACTGTAGTTAAGAAAAATTCCAAAATCAAAATTTTTGGGGATTTTGGGTTTCTTTGGACACTTGGTTCAGTCAATTGCAATCATAAGGGGAGGTGTACAACTTTATGTTCCAAATCCAAAATTTTAAAATCCTACGGTTAATCGTATTTGAGTTATGTGAGATACATACGTACGAATGTACGTACAGAGGTCACGCCGAAACTATAGTCAAATTGGATTTAGGGATGATCAAACTGGATATTTCCATTTTGATCATTAAATTACATATACACATTTTTCGCTGCACTTCATTTAAACCTATTTCATTTAAAAGTAAGATACGATCCACCAATTCTTTAATAAAGTGGACACTTAAACAACTGGTAAAATATTAGTTTTTATTAACATCAAATATTAATACAACTATTAATTCCACAATCTTACCTGAAATATTAGGAAAAGTCCCGACAACGAATAATCAGATGTTTCACCAAATCTGATGTGAACACTAATGACTTACTTGTACGCCTACTAAATTACATTTTCACATATTTTTAAAATGAGAAGTACATAAAATTTTATTTCATTAATATCTTTTGATATTTTATTTTTGTACTGTTATTATTGAATTATTATTTATTGTAATTTTTTTTTACAACCAGAGGATAATAATCATTAATAAATCAATATATTTAAATTAAAAAAAAGTTAATAAAAAAGGAGATGAAGTCTGATTCGAACCGATGCGCCTTCCCCTTATAAGATCCAAATATTTCATTAATTAAAATTTCATTTCGCTACAACTCTGAAACCAATGAAAATAAGTACTACTTATGATAATCGTCGAAAAGTTCTCCATAAGGGCTTATTAGTGCAGTTAAGAAAAAGTCTAAAATCAGTTATTTTTGAATTTTAAACTTTTTTGGATACTTTTGGATCAGTCGATAGCAATAAAAAAGGAAGGTGCACAGCTAGATGTTACAACAGTCGTAAATAAAAAAGTTCAACATCCTACGGCTAATCGTTTTTGAGTTATGCGAGATATAAACGTACGTACGTAGGGACGACACGCCGAAACTAGTCAAAATGGATTCAGGGATGGTGAAAATGAGTATTTCCGTTGAAATGTGAAAACCGAAATTTTTCGCGATCACAATACTTTCGTACAAAGAAATACTTTGTCGTACTTTATACTTCGTACAAAGTACGACAAAGTACGACATAATTGTAGGTTGAAATGAGAGCATCTTCCATTTTTTAGGATTAAAATTGTAATATTTTTCTGTTATGCGGAAAACGAAACATTCATACTTTGAAATTGCAGACAACTCTGATGATGAAATGTTTAAAATATGTATATATATGTATAAAATGCACAAATTTAATTAAACATATTTATTTGATTTACTGGCAATTTAAGGAAGTTATTGTACGCAAACCTAAAAGATTTTGTTTTGCAACGCCATTTTTTTATGTTTTAAATAATTCTATAAAAATTATTAGACATACAATTCTCGGATCTATTTTATTTTTTTTTCAATTTTGCAGGTCACAAACTCTATGGAACCACCATATTTACCCTTTAATTTAAACTCTAAGAACTTCAATATGATCACGTTATTCTTGGGGTAGAAATCTGGGCGAAATTTTTCGCAAGCTATAACATGAAATCGGAGGCGTTTCGGTTACACGTTTATATGAACCTTTTCTTTTCAATTTTCATTTATAAAATATGAAATGCAGTACCTATGTTATAAAATTTTTTTTTTTTCAATATTAGATATTTACAATATTAAGTATTATTTTAAAAATACTGATCAGTGCTAATAATGTTGATTCAACATGGTGTTTTTACGGTAAGATTTTACCTGCGTAAAAGAAATATTCAGGTATTACTCAAAATTACTTATTTTTATATCGGCTATTTTAAACAATTTCACTTTTAATTATTTTAAGATTTTAATACGATACTCTTACTTACCAACAACGGTCGTACCTAAAAAATTTCTTAAGTTTGAGGTTTCAGAAACGAATCAAAATTTGACTTACAATTTGCTTTTATCATAAATATTAAATTTTAAGAAAAGCAAAGACAAAATTTAATAAGTATTATAAATAAGGACGTTATTTTGGTGTTACACACAGAACAGCAATATAATTGTTTAGGACAACAAATAATTTTTAATGTTTCATTATAATATTCGCTTGAAATTAATATGAAAAATGTAATCCATTCGATAAAGTTATTTTAGATTTAAAATTAAGTCGAAAAAATATTTTAATATACATTTATTAATTTTCTTAACTGAAATCTTATAAAATAAATTTGACTTGCAAAAATACATAAATAAATTTACATCCAATCATATTTAATCTTTTTAATATGTTTACTAAACTAAAACTGAAACGACCATTTATTATGCATTCCATCGAAACGTTTCTCATTTTGCATTATTAAATTCATTTACAGTAGGTTTCAGAACGGCCTGCGTTCTTCCTTGTATCTGGTTATCTTATTTAAAAGAAAAAGCTCGCTATACAGTATTACTCGATTATAATTTCGTTAATGTTGTAATTTATCAGTTTAATTTATTTTTAAATATAAATTATTTATAACCATTCTATACCAAATAATTTCATAATTATAATTAGTAAAATCGCATACTTTGACGGGATGAAATATACATATTAGTTATTAAAACAAAAAGATCAAGTAAATTTATTAATAAGAAGCTTACAGAGCACAGAGGAATATTAACTCGACATTATTTAAGATTTTGACAAATATATTACTAACCTAACCTTCTCGTATAAGTTAGTGTATTTATTAAAGACATCAAATTAGATTTTAGTCGTTACGTTAAGTAATAATTTACGCTTTGACTCTAGCGATATTAGGAAAAAGGCAACTTAAATTATAAATTAACAAACCGAAATAAATAATAATTAATAATTTAACAAGAAAAATAAATTAAAAAACGTCAATTATACGCATAAGTAATTTTTTTTCTCTTTAATCTGCGTCAAAGGGGCACCGATAGATTTTCCGATGGCTAGTTCAAGTAGTATTTCTTTGTACGGATTGATGTTGAATTTATCGACTTAGGAATTTCAGTATTTTACTTTATACAGATTATTAATTACCAAATTTCGGCTTGCTTTAAAATGATACGCTTAATTAAGAATAAACACATTGAGTGTCACCGACTCGTATTATTGACAGTTTAAATATTTATTTCTAGCGCTTTTAGAATACAAAGGGAAATATGAAGCTGTTTTATCCGCTTTTGTGTTTTTAAGAAAGGTTCAAAGAAAATCATAAAATAAATTTTTATTAGATAAGTTTAAGCTTATTCTGTTTCATCTGTTCGGTTAAACGGTTAAAAGAGAAGCCAATTTTTTCATGTATTACCGTAATCGTTTTCAGAGCCAAATCGTACTTTCTATCTACAATTAAATAAAAAAATATAATAAAATATAATCCATCATTAATATAACTTATCTAACCTTTTAAACGGATAAAATGCAAAACATATTCGTATGAGATGTTGATCTTATAATCTATATCAAATTTTAAGTTTCCATTAAAACAGATAAAAAAAAAAAATAGGAGATGAGGGGATGTGAAAATTTAATCGCACGTATCCATTCTTAGTGCAGTTTTAAGGGAGCTTTCTAAACTTGTAAATCTTAATATTTGTACTGCTGGTACGATAAATATTCTGTATAAATTTTGATATTACATCCCAACAAAATACTTTAATTTAAAAAAAAAATAGTTACGTTCTCTTTTCATCCCCTAATATGAAGGAAGAAAAATACCGTCTTAGGGATAGCTTATTAAGTAAGAGGAAGACAAATTTTTAATCTCCATAATTACCAAATCGTCATCAATTGCCGGTTATTTTTCTGATAGATAGTACTTTTCTGAATGTTGAGCTTATCTTTATTTTTCCGTTACTACTAGAAAAATTTCTCGCATTTGTATAATTAATGCAGTTATGTAATAATGCGTTTAGCAGTTAATAAATATCGCTGTTCAGTTTTCGCGTATTTTTGCTTTCTTAGAAGAAAAATTAGTCTCGGCAGATTACTACGAGGTAATAGCAGAAAGCACGTTTACTTTACATCTAACATCGGTCTTTAATTAACAAATTTTACTCTTGGAACCTGTTTTAACTTCTCTTTAAATTTTTATTTATCTATCGATTAAAGTATTTGTAATAAACTTCCAAAAATTACCCTTCGAATGACTACGCAAAGTCTGTAACTATTTAATCGAGACTCCCGTTTGGAAGTCGAGCGAATCTCCGCCAAAAACAAGAGTGAAAACACAAGAAAACAACTAACGAGTGTTATTCACAGTAACGGTATAGCTTCTTGTGAAAGGTCGCGGTTCTTCGTTCACTAAAAAAAAAAAACATTCGTTTCCCATTAAAAAAAAAACATGGTAACCGGTAATACCGATTTGATATGCATTGTTCTTAAAGTTGCAGCTCTAAAAGCTGTTTTCAGTATTAAATATACATTAATTGGTTTTACATGTTTTTAATATTTTTCATCACGTAAAATGAAACCGCCATTTTTATTCTTTTCCGACAGCAAGCCAACATAGGTGGCTTGGTAAAAAAATCTGATGTGGACACCATGTGACTTCCGTGTACGCTTCTCTCTTTTTCTGTTTAGCCTCCGCAACCACCATAAGGTATTACTTCAGAGGATGATATGTATGAACGTAAATGAATTGTAGTCTTGTACAGTCTCAGGTCGACCGTTACCGAGATGTGCGGTTAATCGAAACCCAACCACCAAAGAACACCGGTATTCACCATTTTTTGTACGTCCATTAAATTACATATACACATTTTTTAAAATGAAAAGTACATAAAATTTTATTTCATTAATAACTTCTGATATTTTTTCATATTTTTCTTTATCGTTATTGAATTATTATTTATCATAAGAGTTTTTTTGCCTCAGAGGTTAATAATTACTAATAAATCAATACATTTAAATTAAATAAAAAAAAAAAAAAGTTAAAAAAGAAGAAAAAGGAGACGAAGTCTGATTCGAACCCATGTGCCATGTAAGATTCAAATATTTTATTAATTAAAATTTTAATTGTGTATAACTCTGGAACCGATGAAAATAAGCACCACTTACGGTATATCGTTGAAAAGCTCTCAATGAAGGCTTATTACTACAGTTAAGAAAAAGTCCAAAATTCAATTTTTTTGGATTTTGTTTTTTTTGGACACTTTTGGTTCAGACGATTGCAATCAAAAAGGGAGGTGCACAACTAGATATAACAACAACAGTCTTAAATGCAAAATTTCAACACGCTACGGCTAGTTGTTTTTGAGTTATACGAGATACATACATACGTACAGACGTCACGCCGAAATTAGTCAAATGGATTCAGGGATGATAAAAATGGATATTTCCGTTGAAATTTGAAAACCCAAATTTTTCGCTATCACAATACTTCCTTTACTTCGTACAAGGTAGTAAAAATAAATTATGTTTCGCTATATTTAATAAGGTGGCTACAACCACATGTTTTACTCTTTTCTACGTGTACATACTGTTGATGGCGAAAGCTGTCAGGATTCGGAAATAACAAAAAAGTTAATACGTAAAAGTATTTTAATAAATTATACGTAAAAATAATAGAATAAGAATTAAAAAATTATAAAAAAAGAAATAGAAAAATTAAATTAATATAAAATTTAAAATTTATATATGGAATTGATAAAAGTATCCATATATGAAATACATTTTTACCCGGAAAATATACTACTACAATCTAAAGGTAAATTGTTTTTATTATTTTTTTTTGTTTACTTTATTTATTTTGTCATCATATTACATTTTAAAATATAAAAAACAACCGTTTAAAAAAAGAAACACGAAAAAAACAATCAAGCTGGCTCAATCATTAAAGAGCAACATCTAATTAAAATAACATTATTTTGCTATTTTTTATTTTGCGAGTGAACTTTTCTAATTTTGAAAATGTAATTTTTTCGGATTCGAAACAAACGATTGTTTTTTGAGGGATCCTTCCCGACGTAAATGTTTTTCGGGGTTTTGTATTTTTACCATTTATTTTTCATTTTATATTGTTTTTGTCGTAAGGAGATTCACCAACATTTTTACAACGATATTGTTTTTTGACGGTTGTAAGTTTATTAGCCAAGTTACAATATTTTTCCAGTTTGCTTTCTATTTGTCAGGTATTAAAAGGGAGAAATAGAACCGAGTGAATCGGCGAGTTTTGCCACGTATATACAAACCTTGTAATATTTCTCGGTCGGGTTCATAAAATGAATTGTAAACAGAAAAAAATTATTTAATCATAAGGTTAGCTATATGAACCGTATAATAAAAATATAATGAGAAACAAATAAACAACACGCATAACGTTTCACTGACAATCCTCAGCTTTTTCAAGCGGTAACTCACCCAAATGTACTACACTACATTAGTTAAACAAAACGGGAGGACTAAGCAAACAATTTATGATAATTTATAGTTCACTTTACTAATCCTACTGCTCTCGCCCACAAAGTACGATTTTATGGTTCTCCCACTCAAGCTCCTTTATTTCTCCCCCTAAAGTTTATTTTTTATTTCACTGTTTGAGTGTGCGATTCCATAAAATTGTACATTATTCTATTAAAATAAAATCGTGATGATTTATGATTTAAATAACTTCATTACAACTTACTTGTTACAAGATTTATACGCTTATTGTTTTGGGAGATTTGTATTAAAAAAAAAAACCTTAAAAAAATGAAAATAGAAATTTATTATACGTAACGTACTTTATTTTATAACAAGGAAAATATCATGTTGTTACCCTCATCCTAAATTTTTAGAACTCAGGTAAGATAAGGGGGAATTGTTGGGGATAGAAAGTCGCATGTAATAGTGTTAAAGTAAAAATTATTATACATTGATTGTTAGTTACATATATACATTATAAACGAAACGCTGTGCGGGTTATTTATTTTAGTGTACTGGTAAACTTGTGTGTGATTTACTCGCAGAATATTATTTATTTATTTTTATTCGTAATCGCTTAAAATTAAGTTGTTATTTATCCCAAACGTTTAGTCACCTACAACTAATTATTAGTAAAATAATTTCCAGTGAATTTTTATTAAGGTCTAACATCAAACAGGGACTTTACGGTAAAATAATTTTTCACACATTTTTAAACTTACAAATAAACTTTTTAAAAATCTGGCAAAAAGTTGTTAACTTTACCGACATCGACTTAAAAATACAATAATTTAAACCTTCCATCGTTGATAAAATTGAAAAATATTATCATCCTACCGAAATAATATTTTCTTATTTATTTATATTCTTATAAGAAAGATAATAAAAAAATAGACCAGCATTAAAAAATGGAAAATTTAACACAAATAAAAAAAAAAATACAAAAATATATTTGATTACATATAAAAAATTATTTTTTAAAAAAGCTTTTATTTAACTAATATTAATATTAACATTAATAAAAAAAGGAAACAAATTAGAAAAAACCCTCTAAAAAGTAAAAAAAAAAGAATTAAATTAAATTGAGAATTTTAAACAAAAAAATATAATATGTTAAATATAAAAATGCACTGAAAAGTAAAAAATAAATTATATAAATATCTAATAAATAACCGATAAATAAAAAGTTAATAAGTGTAATAATTATTAAATTTTAAAATTAAAAGTAATGAAAATATTTAGTTAAATTTTATTTTTAATCTTATTAACCCTTAAAGGTCATCTCGGTGTAAATTTGAACCGTCAAAGAATTAAAACTTGAGTTATTTTATTACAGATAAATAAAGTATATACATATACTAAACAACCACATTAAACAAAAAATATATTTTAAAATACAGCAAATGTCTATAAATACTTATTCGAAAACATTCTTATAAAAACTGCGCCACGCTTTTATTTAACTCTATATTTTCATTACTTTTAATTTTAAAACTTAATAAGTATTACATTTATTTATCGGTTATTTATTAGATATTTATTTTTTACTTTTCAGTGCATTTTTATATTTGTTAATATATTGTATTTTTTTGTTTAAAATTCTCAATTTGATTTAATTCTTATTTTTTACTTTTTAGAGGTTTTTCTAATTTGTTTCCTTTTTTTTTATTAATCGTAATATTAGTTAAATAAAAGCTTTTAATATGTAATCAAATATATTTTTGTATTTTTTTTTGTTTTTTTTTTTTATTTTTTACTTTTTAGTCTTAATGAACAACAAACTTTTTACATCCAAAAAGAATATTCTTAATAATATTTCTATCTGAATATTATTGTTTGTTCAAGTTTGTTTGCTTATTAAGACTAATAAGTAAAAATATTTATTTTTACACATCAAAGTTACATACGTGTAACAAATTTCAATCATTTTCATACGGTAGTTAATGAGAAATGAATATTTTCAACTAAATGCGTGCATTTAGCCTATGGGTAGCGGGGGGTGGGTTCATATCAAATTCCGACACCGTAGTGCTGTATTGTCATCGAAATTACATACGTGTACCAAATTTAATTGATTTTCATACGATAGATCAAAAGATATAGCAGTTGCAAGATTTGGTTATAATTAAAGCAAGTTAAATAAAAGCTTATAAAAATCAGTTTATAATATCGTCATAATAGCATATATAAAGCATCGTCGTATAGGTTTATAATGATACTAAAATGCGATAAACAACGAGAAAATTATATTTATGTAATTGAATATTTTATTTTTGAATATTTATAAAGAAACTGTTAAAATTAAGTCTGTGAATTGCGCGTTTAAGTACGGCATCTAGGTAAGAAGTATTTCTAATCTATCATGCGATTAATTTGATAACTAAGATTGTGTCTCGGTTTGCAGGTAATTGTATTATGGAGTAATATGTCAGTGTTCCTTTCTCGTTTTGGACATCTTTGTGTAGGAAGATTTTTCTTAAAATAATTAAGATACGTAAAGGTTCCAGAAGAAAACGAGTAATTACTTAAGTGTTTTACTTATTGATTTTTTTCTTCAATTATTGTTTCTAATTCCTCGGTACCCACTGATGATTACTGTTTGACCGTAAAAATGTACGTACATTTACTGGTAAGAATAGTTTTCTTTTTTGCATTTATTTCTGTCGATTTGTAAGAAAATAAAATAATAGATTCTTTATTTATATCAGCCAAATTTGTTATAAAATGATTATTATACGAATTATCAAAAATATTAACGAGTTTCCTTTCTTTTTATTTTTGTTTAATTTCATTAGTGCGTGTATAAAAAAAACAACATTATCCGTAATTACACAACATTTTATAAAGAATAATAAAATTTTTGTTCGGGAAAAGCTGTTGCAAAGTAACTAAATAAAGACTAAACGTTAATCGCACTGAAATGGTAAAAAATAAAACGTCCAAATGAAAGGATCGATGGAGCCCGAGCGACTAATTAATCAGAATTTATTTAATCAGTTAATAGCTAGCATTAGATTGTCTTTATTTCCTGTCATCTGTAAATTAAAGTTCTGAATAACAGAAGAAGGATTTACCCTTGTGACAGATAAAGGTTTAATGTTTTAGTCTAAAAATGGGATCGTTTTAAAGAGAGACTTAACTTTTGTTTTGATATTTTAATTAACAGAATAAAATGATTACTGCTAATCGATCTACCAGCTCTGTTTAATCTATTCATTTATTTTTATAAATTTATTTAATTTCAACTTTTACTTTCCCGCCTAGCGCTAGAACCAAGCTATAGCTTTAGAAGGGAAAGTGTTGTAATCGGTCCAATTTGGGAATATGCGGCTTTCACCGGATCTTCACGTTTTGACACCTAAGGAACCCAAAAAACTAAAAGACCGGATAGAAATGTACGGGTGTGTTTCCATGTTTCAAACCTTATTTCTCCAGAACTACTAGACCGATTTTGACCAAACTTGGTCAGATTACTCCTATCTCATATATAGAATATCCCCATATATGTAGTGACCGCTAGTACCGCCAGACCCGTGCGAATGAAATACGGTATGCGCGCGCGATTTAGTAAGAATAATTGAATTAAATAAATAAAAAAGATTATATTTAAATAAAATTGTAAATATTCTAAATTAAGTCGTGTGTGTTAGCCATGCATAAAAAAAACTCGCGTGACGGGAAACTCCTACAAAAATTGTTGCTGTGTAGTCAACTTTTTTATTTGAAATTTGGTTGTTATGATTAAAAACGTGGCTCGTATATTATACGAGCCACGTATTATATACCTTGCGGTTATTCGCAAGAACCGCAAAGGTCAGAAAACTGCGTACTGAGGTGATAAGATATGGTCTAAAAAGAAATAAAATTAAGAAATTGTTACCAAACGTGAGCTAAGGGTCTTTTTTACTTTTTTTTTGCAATCGGTCGCTAAAAATATAGCAAAAATACGTAAAATTGTATGGCTAAGAATACCGTGCCGGAAGACGATCAAAGATAGCCTACCTTACATACAATAATAATGATATGAGTCACCTTTCGTGACAAAAACCAAGCGATTAGTTAATAAAAACAGATAATACAGATAACAGACAATAAATAATAAAGTCAGGTAAAAAGGATAATAAAGTCACAAAATATTAAAGTCATCCAAGTAAAATCGCAAATATTAGTCAGATAAAGTCAGGTAAAACTAGTACGGATTCTAAAAGTTTAAAATATTTAACATAATAACCACAATATAATCATAGATTACACACTAAATGATCATCCATGCTCCTTCAAAGATCCAGTACACGTAGCCTCCTCAATCATTTTACTTCCTCACAGTTATCGAGTAAATTCAGCGCCAGATGATTCACATGCTTGTCCAACTTTGATATGTAGTCCCTATTGGTTCTCCGTATCTTCTCACGAACACACGGAACCCCAAGGTACCCGTACACGTCATAGTTTCTACCGAACAATGGAGTCTCTGATACCATTCTGAGAACCTTGTTTTGAAACCGTCGGTTGATTTCAACGTTAATATTAAAAATAATCCCCACACTTGTGCACTATACCTCCACACTAGTTTCAAGAATATATTATACAGCAACGATTTATTAAAGGACAAATGAGACCGTCTACCAAGGAACCGGTACATTCGTGCAAGTTTAGCGTTCAGTTGTCTTTTCTCTCGGACATGATACATCCAGGTCAATCGACGATCTAGACGTAATCCTAGGTACCATACCGTGTCCGCGTCAGGGATGAGTTGAACCGAAGGGCAATTATTCTCCCTCAAGGTAAATGGCACGCGACTCGATTTGGTAGGAATTACTTTCACCCTTCATGTATGCAGCCGTTCGTTGATAAGGTCGAGTGCAGCTTGAATTTTGCGTTTTTTTTTTTATGTTCTTGCTGTTTTTTTAAATTTATTTTTTGATGATTTTCCTATGTTTATATTGTTGTGAGACTTGTTTTCTTGAGTTTTCTTCTCTTGTATTTGTATATTGTGTGACATTTTTCTTTGTATGTAGTTTATAGTATGTAGTTTCATAATCTGTTTTCTATTTGGTGATGTATGTTGTTTCCTGTAACTGATGTGTTTCTGTTGATTTTCCTATTATGATGCGATTGCACTATGACGTATGAATGTGTGAGTGGGCTTGTAACCCCCCTTCCAGAAGGAATGCTTCGTTAGCGGTTCCAGGAAGGGTGGTAGCCAGGGGTGGCGGTTTAGTCGGTAGTGCGCAGGTTTAAATACGCAAATTAATAACATCTTGCGGCACCTATTAGGGAGCCCAACACTGCTTAGGCGTCCGTAAATGGGATTTCCCACCCCTTTAACAAAAAGTACTAACAGCGGCGAGGAATCATGGCGCCTGCGTTATGCATCTCGTATATTTATTCTGAAAGTGCTAAATAGTCTTTATATTGCTGGTACTTGCCGTACCCTAAATTTGGATTCCGAACGTAGAAATCTATTTTATGATCACTTTGTGTAACTAGCTTGTTAGCACATAAATACGAAAAAATCCAACATCCTGTCTATAAACCAGTGTAGCTCCATAATTTTGAAATCTACTCATCCTGCCTCTACAATATTTCTATAATTTTTCTATAATATTAACCTTCCATGTAAGACGACGACCTAGGTGAATACCTTAACACCAAACCCACTTATCTCGCGAAATGTAACCCCCCCCCCCCCCAACTAAATGGATTCCTGGGCAGTCAACCCCTTCTTAATGAAATAATTTTAATTTCTGTCTTTAAAGCGTACAGAGTCAAGGTTGTAGAGATGAATATTGCCTAACAAATCGCTTCTTTATTCCGCAGATATTCTTTCTAAATTTTGAGTACCTGTATACAAATAATACAATTTTAAATAACATTCTAAAAATGAAAAATAGCTGATCGATCCTTATTAAGAAAAAAGGAACAGGAATTTTACCGTTGAAAATAAAATGAAATAAATTCAAGCTAACTACGAACTGTTCAACATTATGAAGTTAGTTACACTGATCTTTTTTTTCTGTCTTGGGTGTCTACGGTTTTGTTGCATAAACGTATTTTAAAGTCGATGAAAAGTTTACTTCATGTTCACGAAAATAAAATCATCAATTGCTACATTTTTTTTAAAATTAACACTTTCCGTAATAAAAATTATAATTTTTCTCGATTTAGTAACGCAGAACACTTTGAGTTATTTCATTAACTACAAATATCGAAGAAAAAGGTTCCAAACCAGTGCACCTCAGATCAACAAACCCAACAAAACAGCATAGTTGTGCTTTTGATTACTGCTAATCGCCAAACTTACCTTTACATGTGGTTCACGGGGAGTAAAACTTCTATAATTGCGGGACCGAAACTTGAGTTAAAATGAATCAAAACTGCTTTGAACCCGAGAAAAAATTTTCTCTTAAACAAGAAAAACTTGTTTTTGTTAGTCTTTAAAGCACACTTACCGGGACGAGATAACAGGTAGTTCATGAAATATAATCAATTTTTTTTAATGCTTTCACCCGTTTAATTTGTCTTATTCAGCCTATACACGTATGAAAGCAAAAATCAGCCTTTTTAGAAATTTGTATTGTAACGGTACACAAATGTACACAACCCCTACAAGCTTGAAACTTCCTTTGGTTTCAATTAGAAACCGTTTCCATAAGACTGGAAAGCGGTAAAATATAAAACAATTATAAAGAGAGATTAAAGAGATGAAGTACTTTGAAACAATTTAATGTCGAAAATGACAGTACACCACAGGAATCAAAATAAAAATGTAATATCGCTTACCCTTCTTCAAAAACAAATGAAGATTATTAACATATATAAGCATAATATATGCATTAATATATGTATTAAACATATTAATGATGAATTATACCTCAAATATTTTAAATTTTAAATCGTTCAATTTTTTTACCGATCTTATTTAGACTTTACTGCTAGATAAGCTTTGAAAGTACATCAATTTTTTTGTAAAACTCTTTATATTCAGTATACTTAGAATTTAAATGATAGGTTTTTTTATGTTATTACTATTCTAATAATTATATTAATTTTTACTAGTTCTTATCGCTGCATAATTTTAAGTTACACATTTTTTCAATGAAATATTACAGTAAAATATTGCTAAGCATTATATTTGAAAAAATAGTACCTTAATTTTGATAAGCTTGATATTTTAGCTGCAACAGTATAGAATTAGTAAAGAAAGCAGCGGAAAATAGGAATAAATTTACTGTAACTTATTCTAGTAGACTTGGTAAGTTATACTGTTTTCTTGGGAATGAATAAAGCATTTTACACTGAAAATTGATACTGTTGTGTCACATTTGTAAGATTGCATCAATTAGTATATATAAGCATAAGCTCACTCAACAGTTTAAACGTCTAACTAATTTTTATTTATTTTTGAACTCAGGAGACCTGGAAACGTAGGTGGAGAATATAAAAAACAGTGAAGTGTCATTTTTTGACCGACAGCAATCTTATGTCTATATATTTTTATCGGCCAGGAAATTCAAATCTGGCTTATAAAAATTTTTATTTCTATATCACACGAATTACAACAAAAGTAAGAGGATTTATTGCTTGGCTAATAAACGCTTTTAACATTTGAAAAATTCTAGTATAGAGAAAAATCAAATGACGAATTTTAATAGCTTCATATTTATTTACTTTTCATTTTATAAGATTCTGCCAGAGATTTCTGTTTTACTCATTTCGTTCTAAGAATTTTTCATTTAGTATTTACTAATACATCTAAGTGTAAATTGTCCTTTAAAAACCACGCTTCAAAGACATTTATTTCGTTCCTTTCTATTTTCTTTATTACCCGCGTATTGCAGGCATAAAACACTATAATCTACGTAAATATTTATAAAAATATCTTTCTAATTTTTTTTTAAACTAAAAAATAAATAACAAAAAGATTTAAAAATCACCTATAGAAGTACAATTTACATTTAACCGAAATACAGTATGCCCATGTTCGTAACTGGATGGTATTAAGTAAATATATCATATTAGATCGAATGTGTTTGGTAATATTCTTAATCTACACAAATTGCAGCACGCGCAATATCATCCTATGTTTAAGCTCTCTTAATTATTAAACAATCTAGCAGTACGTTTTTCAGATTTCGATTAATTTACTTTCAATTATTTTTAATTTCACCTAATTTTTGAATATTTTTAATAATATACTCATTTTAAACTGAAAAAAATCGTATCATACTTAATTATCTTTTACAAATATTATACAATATTAAAGGGAAAGATAATTCTTTTTTTCTTTTAATGATGAAAAAAAACACGATTAATCACAGCACAGCATTTAAAATTACATATTTTTAGGGTAGTTAAAAATAAATGCTAGAAAATGTGAAAATGACAGGTGACAAAATATTATTTCTATAAATTTAAAAAAAAGAGAAAGTAATTAAGCAAGAAATTATTACGAAGTTAAATTTCGCAGATCTAAAAGTAATTAATAAAAAATAAATTAGTTTAAAAATACCAGTTAGAATACAAGAATAAAATTTTATTATAAGAAAAAAACGAAATTGTAATACGTGATATTTTTTAAGTGAACACGGCCTTTTTTTTATAAGAAAAAATCATTCATTTTACGTAAATAAAAAATTTCATATTTATTCAATTCGCTTCAGCGAGATAATTTTTTTTTAGTTACCACAGAAGTCAATCACGCAGGCGTATCGTAGAATAAATACAATTCAATGAGAATAAAATCGTTCCTAGATTGTGTAAACAAATCTATCTCTCTGCACAGTAAATAAAATTGGCTGTTTAGTATGACAAAGAAAATTCTTATAAATTCCGACAAAAATAAATTCTCCTATTCAAAAATAACTTTAGGAACATAAAAATGGTTAAAATTTGTAATATAAAAAAAAACATGTAATAATTCTAAGATATGCGTTCGATTTTTAAACGAATATGATTAACAAAGACGGAGAATTAACACTAATAAGTATTACATGTTTAATAAAACAAAAAGTTTTATTTTTATAAAATCAGATATAAATAGACTTATTTAGCTTTTAGTAATAAGTGATTTTATTTGTTTTATTTTCTGTCAATAGAAAATATAACTGATGAAGAAAACCAGGTTATATTACATTTACTAACTCATTATTTATGTTGTTTTTTTAAAAAGTTAATTAAACTTTTTTTTAAATCTCTTTTTACCGTATAATTTAAAATGTTACGTGTACTATCCTGATAATACTCGTATAAAATTAATTTACATCCGTTTTCTAATAAATATAAAATTTTACGTCAGTATTTCTGAATTGCTAAAGCAGATAATTTTTAATTTGCCACTGGCAATTGAAGTGAAGTCATGTTTGAATTCGACCTTTAGAATTTCGTTTATTTTCATGTTTTTTGACGTGCTTATGGCCAAACCCTTATTCCGACAATTATGAAATTTTGTAGGAGCATTGCTATTAGGAAAAACGCATATGTATAACGATCTTTCATAAAATGTTCGTTTAAAATTGGCGACACTACCTCTGTTAGACAATTATAGAAGTGTTAGGAAAGGGAAGGTTTAGTCGCAATTGCGCTTCTTTCATTTGGCAGCACGGGTAGTGTACAGTGCTCATATCGCAACATTTATCATAACGCTGTTTCCAGCTTTATACACGGTTTTGTATCTATTAGCTCCAAAATAGGACTAAACCAACCGCGAACGACAATTCAGTTTTTATTAATTAATTAAAATTTATTTTATATCGATTAATTAAATTCAGTATGCGATAAGCGAAGTCTAGCGCTCATAGAAAAATTTATTTATTCGTACATCGAAGCAGTTTTGCATTGGCTATTTTGTAGAGATTTTTCATCGTAGAACAGGGATAAGTTCGACACGTACGAACGTAATATATAAAACTACCTCTCAGAGTAGTTATTAGCAAAAAAATCCTGTACTTATTTGTTGTGCGTTGTTAAAGTTTTATTTTAATTTCTTTTTAAGCTAAACGATTTTGCCCGTAGATCCCTAACTAGACGGCTGTAAGTAACCCGATATAAGGAAAAATATTTTCTCAAAAAGTCAAGTCATTTTCAAAAATAACAAAATTCAATGCAAGGTACACCGATTTCATACAGGTACTGCATACTAGCATGGCCGCCATAATACAGAGTCTACAAGGGATACTCTCTGTTTACCACAAAACTATCTGTATCGTGGACATCATTACTCTCAGAGAAAGTAATAAAAATTAATTTATTTAGGTACGTTATATACATGGTAGCGACTGTAATTCAGGAATAAAAAAAGGTTTAACAGCCATAGTAAAGACTGCGTGCGACAAACAGTATTAACAAAAATTAATATCTTCCAAGAATTCTTGTATTAATTGGTAGAACCGGATCGGATATTGTTTAATTCAAAGTAGAATAATATGAATTTTTTAAAAAGATATAAATCAAATTCTTAATACCGTATTACTTTTATTTGAATTTGTAAGCTAATTGATTGAATTAAGAAAATTAACATACTTCGGGAAAAAATTGGTGTACAAAGAATTAAAATAATTTAGTATTTCGGTTTATTAATCCAGATATACTCCTTTTATAGTAGATAATTAATTTTCTGATGTTTTTCTTATAAGTTTCAACCAAAATTTATTTAGTCGTATTCTGGTTAAAAAGAAAAACCAAATGAGGTATTAGTAATACAGAATTATTTTACCTGACAAATCGAGAGTAAAATCTTCACAAAAACGGTTATTTTAAAGAACAAGCCTAACAATTTTTATATATATATATTTTTTTAATTTTACAAATATTTCTACTTGACTAAGTATCAGCAAGGTATTTCTTGTTATCTTGGATTCATTATAATTCAGTCTATTACAAGAAATCATATTCATCTTTCCCACAATTTCACTCTTGAAATCTCACTTAAGCATTAATTACATTATCATAATTTTTTTCAATTCTGTTTAAATTTACACTCAAAGCTAATTTACACTCAAGTTTTACGTTTATTAGAATCTGCTGAACCAAATTTTTATCTATATTATTTAAATTCTTTTATCTTTACGAAATTATTGCACAATCCAAATTAAATGATTTTTCACTGTTACCTTCCTGAAAACACTATTTTTTTATCTTTTTGGTAGAAACCTTTTAGGGTTTTTTACCTTTTTGTGTGGTTTAGGTTTATTAATTTAGGATTAGTATTTTTTGTTTGGGTTGTAACTTAATGCTATCATTGAAATGGTGGTGGGAGTACCTATGAAAATGATAACATTTTTAGTAGTGGGGGTTTTGATCGGGTGGTGAGGGGTTTATAAGTGTTTGCCGGTGTTGTTTTTTGTCATTTGTGGTTTGTCTTGATAAAGTCCTACATCTTGGCCGAAACCTCGAGGTTTTCTGCTTTTTTTGATGTTTTATTTGTTTGGTTGTAGATCTAATGAATTGCATCAGAAAATTTTCCATTAATTTGGATAATTTTCTAACTTATTTAGTTTTTTTTATATTTGTCTAACCAAAAAATACAGTTTACTTATTATTTTATATATATAGTAGACACAATACTGCCGTAATTTTCCGCCAATCAATTTCAAATTGATACATAAAATATAAGGATTCAAAATCTCGGTCCAGTTCATCAATGGGAAAAATCGAAACATGAGAGTTGAAATGCGAGGGCTTTTCCGAAAAAACAAAATATTGCTATAACTTTCCTACTAAGTACAATATGGAATTCATTTAAAGTTCCTACTATTCTTTCGATAAGGGCCTAAAACTTAAATAAGTAAAGCTTTTTGATATCATCAACCACTGGCTCAGGGGGTGGAAAAAATTGATTTTCGAAGACAAAAAAAATTATACCTCCCTTAATAGGCATAGTATCGATTCGGTTTAAAGTGATCGTTAGTCCTCTAAACATTACCTAAAACTTTTGTCTGAAACAATTTGTGATATGATCAACCCATAAGGCAAGGATGACCAAAATATTACTGGAATGTAAAAAGATGGGGCTTGTCGTATGCTAAACATGTGAAACTTTTTTTCACATGCAACCATCGTCGTATTGAGTTAATTTGAAGTTTTTCTTAACTTAAGGTGGAAATTTGTTCTATTCCTTACTTAGCACTGGTGAAATCTACCTCCGCCTTCCGGCGTGCCAAAAGGGTTTTTTTTGCAAAAATTTGAGTTGAGATGTTCTCTAAATTATCACTAGTTAATTAATTTTTTTTTTCTAAATGGCTCACGATATATTTAATTTGTTACATTACACATCACATTTTTTTGTATTAATTTGTAATTAAACGAAAGATATAAAAAGTAGATGAAGTTTAAAAATAACAAATGACGAATTGAAACAATTTCAATTAAAAAAAATATATTTTTTTATTTTTTTAATGAATAATCTTATATGAATATATTTTATTACAAGAATTTTATTTAAAATAACAGTCCACATTCTGAGTGGTAGTGGTAGTATTTATTTTTCTCCGGAACGCTCTGGGTTCGAATACCGGTTCATGCTTTGCATTTTATTCTCGCTGAAAAAAATGATCTCTCATTATTAACTGTAACTGTAATTGGAATAGTATCTGTACTTAAATAAATAATTGAAAGGTAATTTACAATAATAAAGTGAATATGATTTTTTTCATTTTTGAACAATTCTGTTAAATCCCTAATCACTAACTCGTAACAAATAAATCTTGTTAATCGTACTGTTTTGATTTGACGTACAATTGACAAGTTATCGGTAGACACACCCGATGTCAGTACTTCACAACCTTTCCAATCATTAGTCGGTTTTTTCATTTCAGTTTGAAAATTGAATCTATTTCACCGAGATACTAGTATAAATATACATCATTATTAAAATGACTAATTGTAATTTTGCTTTTTTAACTGGTTTTTTTTAGCGTGCAAGTTACAGCGGTAACTTTTCATTCCGTTGTTAAAAGCATTATCTGAACGCATTTGCAGTTATAATTTGCTTTCCCGGTTTTAACAATATACAACACAGAAAAATAATTCTACCGTTTAAAATATAATCACTTCCGGATCTATATATTTTTTGACCTGGCCAAAAATACTAAAATACTTTTTATGAAATTATATATATATATATATATATATATATATAATTATTTATTCGTTCATATGCATGTGATAAAACTATGTGAATTCTATATATTTTAAATTATTTGTTGGATCCAGAAATATTTTCACGTTTAAACTTAAAACTTTAGATAAAATTTTGTATCAAAGGAATTGATTTTATTTATTTTTAATTATCCTAATCAACGGTGGGGTTATTTTAAAAGGTATAGTTTTTTTTAAGAAGTAATTTGTATAATTAAAATTTAAATCTACATTTTTATTATTTTGGCGTACAACTAACATAAAAAAAAATTAAATCAAAAGGCTCAAAAAAATTCCTCCTTTCTTCCTTACTATAATTTATTACCGTATAATTTTGAAATTTATAAATGCTTATTTTTTACGGATACGTACAATTTATATTTGAATTAAAAACTTTTACTACTTTTATTTATTTATTTTTTTAATTAATTAAAATCAAATGTGGAATTCCTTTGTCGCAGTGTTTAATTTAAAATCGGTTCCAATTTACCGAACCATAAATAAATTTGAATAATAAAATAACTGATGTACAGAGAGAGGGTTCCACTGCAACCCCTCTAAGAATTGTATAAGTAACCATAATGTGTATGTATATGAAATATATAAAGATTTTTATTATTATTTTTTTATTACTTTTAAGACCATAATGGATCACTTTAGTTCATTTTGGCAAGTTCTTTCTTTTCTTGCTGATTTTTTATTTTTCAGCTTTTCTTTTTTGCCAGTAATTTCTAAGGGTTTCAGATCTTCTTGCCCTTTCTCGTTCATAGTACACCCGGGTTATTGTTTTCTTGGGTTTTGATAGGAATCTTGTTTCTTTATTTTTTAATTTCTCATAGTTTCCGGTTTTCGTTTTTAGGTTTTCACGGGTTATGTCTAATTCCTCCATGTCTTTCTGTACTTCGTATAACCGGTTCGGTCTGCTTTTCTTGTTCCAGAAAAGTTCGATTATCCGTCTGATAAGTCCGGTCTCTTCCATTCTGAAAATATGTTCTAGAAAGGAAATTCTCTTCTTTCTAAATTTATTAGTTATCGGGATGATAGTTTTGTAAATCTCTTCGTTTGGAATAATTCTCCAAATCCCGTCTTTTTTAATGTTTTTCCCGATGCATCGTCGTAGAATCTGTCTTTCAATCTTTTCCAGTTTGTCGGTAAACCTTGTCTGGTACGGTCCAAATATGGTTTCTCATCCGTAAAGTATTTCTGGTCGGATAACTGAGTTATAATGTCTTATTTTTGTGTTTATGGACATGCATTTTTTGTTATAGATGTTTTGTATTTTTATTGTGGCTTTGATGAGTTTATTTATTCTTTCATTCCAGTTTGGATTTTCTTGGAGGTTCTGCGTGATGTTTTCCCCCAAAGAAAGATTTAAATCAAAATCTTATTTTGATTTATATAAGCCTAAATTAGGCTGCAAGATAGGTATCATAATTGTACAGTATACGTAAATATATAATAAACATAAATAAGTACATATAAAAATGAGTCCAAGGCATATCGATAAAGTTCAAAAGATAAAAAGTAAAGACAATATCAAAATGTAATCTATCGATCACACAAAGAATAATCACAGAAAGAAACAGTGAAACAAATCAAAGAACCAACAAAAGTAAATGGTGAAACGAAATGAAAAATGTCGACGATGCACAATGAATTGTGGCAAAATGTTGGCAAATTGTTTATTAATAAATGCATAATTTTAAATAGTACGAAATACGCCGGCAGAAAACAGGAAATATATATATAAACTGTAATAATAACATTCAATTACTATAATTATTAATTATTTATTATGCCTACGTATATTCTCGTATAAAGTGACATCTCCTGGGTTTCCTAAAAAGTCACAACTAGTTTTTAAGATATAAAGATGGGCTATCAGGCCATTAAACGGCATACATAAGTTGGAAAATTTATTGGGTTAAATTATTATTATATATTATATATTATTATTATTATTATCTTATTCTTAAAAAAACTGAGAATACAGTTGTAGGAATTTACGCCAAGCGGCTTTTTTCTGATGCCGGCTTACACACACATACAAAAAACTTAATTTAAAGTATTTATCATTTTATTTAAATACAATAGTTTTTTAATTTAATTCAATGATTCTGCTCTTGGTACTAACGGCCACTGTAAATACGTTTTTACACTTTAAATATTAATCATTTATTTAATTCTACTGCTCTCAACTGTGACGTTACAATGTAGAAGGCGACTACAACAGCTGTAAATCAGTGCTACACTAGCGCTTCTTGTGGTGAGAGGGGGTACTAATGACACTACACCCGCTTAGCCGCTAGTTTATTTGAAGAATTTTTTGGGTGGGGGTGAAATTTGGGCCACAAGCGTGACGATTGTTCGCATAGGTCCGAGGCTCCGGCCTGTGCTAACTGTAAGAGGTTGCACAAGAATCACGAGCACCCAGTTGTTAGTAGGGAGTGTGGCTGTTACGTAAGGGCGGTTGCGCTGTACATAGATGGTTTAATTCCTTAGACGGTTAGGTTTGGTCAACTAAATGTCCAGGGTGCTTATGTAGTCCAGGTTGAGTTAGGTAAGATTGTAGTGAGACGGAGCCTCGATGTTGTCCTTCTGCAGTGCCCGTATGTAATCAGGGGTGATCTGCCAGGCTTTGACAGCTGGAAAACGTTTTGTGTAGGGCATACTTGTATGTCTGCTATTTTATGCAGGAAGTCGCTTGATAGTGTCTTTATACGGCAGGTTTCTGACGCGCATCGTGGGGGTGCGATTTTGCAAAAAGTGTTTTTGAAATATTACTATTTTTCGTTAACAAATGTGCCTAAGAAAAGACTTTAATTAGACAAACTTTTGAGATGGGTGACCTTGTTCAACAGACTCACCCCCTTTACCTTTTAAGTTGAAGATTTAATGGCATCAATGCCCCATATACAGGGTCATTCACGGGAACCGGATGTTTTTGAAGTGGGTTGTACTCGGGCGTTCGTGGTGGGAGGGGCACGTGGATGGTGTCTGTCGTTTCCTTTGTTCATAGCATTTATATTTTAGTCGTTGAGATGAAGCCGTGGACGCTAGACCAACGCCTGTACGCGTTTGACAGTTTTGTGCGAAATGACGAATCCGTAACTGCTGTTCAGCGAGATTTCCGCCGTCAGTTTAATATCCGTCGTAATGCAAGTGTCCCTTCTCGTAACACAATATTGCGACGGGTAAACAACCTTCGAACAAGCGGTTCAATATTGAAGAAAAAACCACCGGGTCCCCGACGAACGGCTAGCACTCCGGAGAACATCGAACGAGTAAGGGAAGGCATTGTCAGAAGCCCACACCGCTCTATTCAGAGGCATTCAGCAGCGCTTCAAATGAGCACAAGTACGGTAAGACGAATTCTGCATACAGACCTGCATTTCCATCCTTAAAAGATAGCCGTCGTGCAGCAGTTAAAGGAGCAAGATTTCACGCAGCGATTACAATTTGGTCGACAAATGCTTACCGTTTTTGAAGAAAATGAAAATTTGTTATCGTTAATGAGAGAGAGGACCTAAAAATCGCAATTCGTCACACGTCACCCAGATTGATGTAGACATGCTGCAAAGAATTGAGGCCGGTTACCGTGAAAGGCTACAACAATGTATTGCCCAAAATGGACATCACTTGCCGGACATAATTTTTCGTTCATGAGTAAGTAACAAATGCTTTGAATTAACAAGTGTTTCATTACAATAAAACTTTTTTAAAGTAATTATTCAATTTTTTATGATTATTTTAAAAACATCCGGTTCCCGTGAATGACCCTGTGTAAAGGTAATCTGCCTAAGTTTGGTCAAAATTGCTAGAGTAGTTCTAGAGATATAAGGTGATTTAGGGTGCGACATCCAAATACACACCCACACACACGCGCTCGCGCGCACGTACGTACGTACTAACATCTGGAAAAAATTTCCGGTTTTTTGGGTTCCTTAGGTGTAAAAACGTAGAGAGAAGATCCGGTGAAAACCGTATTTTTCCAAATGAGACCGATTATCATACCTTCCTTCTATAGCTATACCTCTGGTATATCGCATGGCGGAAAAATAATAATATCATTCACTTTCATTAAACCAGACAACTGTTTTCGTTTAACTGAACGATATGTGATAGGGAAGAAAAGGCCTTGTTATGGTACCGCTGCCATTTTTTATAAATTACCGACTATTTTAAAAATTTTTCCACCAATTTATTTAAAACTCAATTAAAAGATTTAATTTAAAGAAACAATATTAGTTTGTGAGTGAATTTTTGGATAATATTAATAAAAAAAAAGATAATAAATTCACCCTGATTTTTCTGCATCGTATAATATTTTTATAATTTATCTTATTAGATTTATTTCTTTATTTAGAAAGAAAGCGGGTTAATAATTGTTTGAAAGTGTAAAGTTTAAAGTGAAGTAAAGATCATAACTGGAATGTAAATAAAAATAAATAAATTCGACGCAAAAAAATAATAATATTACCCAATAAGTACCACATAATACCACCATATGGTACTACAGTACCATAATAATAACACCAATAAGTAAATAATAATATAACTTTTCACATAATGTTCATCTTTGAGTAAATTTTAGTGCCGACCGTAATGAGAAAACAAAACATTGAACAGTGTTTCTTCGCATAACAGTTTTTTCTTTAGGTGAATTATGAACGATAATAATAGGAAAAGTGTAGGAAATAGCAGATAAAATGAAAAATATATGAACTGGAGATACTTTGTTTCAACGAAATTAAGAAAAAGAAACGGAGTAGAGAATGAAAAGAGTACAGAATGGAGACTGTATATTTGAGTACGTGTAGAAAAGAGAGAGTACTAAGGGAAAGGTTAAAACGATAAGATAAGGGGAAGGGTGTTTCTTGTACCTGATGCAGTAGGCATGAAAACAGAGTTTACTTCGTAATTAAATTTAAAGATAAAATTTTAACCGATAAAATTGTAACGTTAAAATTAAAGAATACATTTTAATTTTAATATCTAAAGTATTAGATAAATTCAGAAAAAATCTAAGACTGAAAAATCGAATTAAGAAAATAAAAATTAATTAATTCTTACCGTTCTTTTTAGAGCGATATGAGATAAGCGATTCCAATAAATAATCACTCACTTGAGTCCAAAGATTATTTGATTTGTTCCGTTTTTTCATCCTATCTGTTTTTGAAATATTTAAAATTACCCTGGAATCACATACTACTATCTACTTCTGGCTTATGAGTTCCAAGGATAGACTGAGCAGCTGATCCTGAACGGACAAGAACGACTCAACCAATTTTCATCAAATTTTAACTTTTATATCTAAATTTCAATAATGAAACTGACTATATCAGTTTTGAGATTTTTGAGCTCAATATGTTACAATAGAATATGTATATAAATCATAAGATAAATGTATTAAAAGGTATGGTATAACCATTCATTTAATGTTTGTACGCAAATAGGTTGAAAGGATTTCGAAACATGCCTCCATCTTAAAAATATTAGTTATAAAACTTCAATTATATTATATTTCTGTTTTTGTGGTGTGCCGATATTGGTTTTTTGTGTTTTAGACAACGATTATGTTACATTGTATTGGTTAAAAGTTCCTTTTCAGAGTTTTTTTTTTTAATATACGTAACCTTACTGTTTGCCGAGGTGTCTGAGTTACTTAAGTGAATTTTGTTGTAACAAGTGTATTTTAGATTGTTTTTATAAAACAGGTTGCTAATTGAGATTGGTGGACATTTTGGTAGATACGTACTGTATTAACGATGATTTGTTGCTTAAGAGTTATATTTTACGTGGTAAGTATTCGGATACTACGGCCTTGGTCTGGTGTTGATATTTATTAAGGCAGTTATTTGGATTATTTTTTAATAATGGCACTGTCGGATAACCCAGGTCAGAGTGCCGGTATAAAGTGTGATTCTGGCTAACGATCGGATGATCCGATCATCAAAATTCGAAAATCAAAATGGCCGGATGGAATGTGCGCACTGCCCATCATGTCGGCCAAAAAAAAAAAATCACTGCACGAGAATTAATACGTTACCATCGCAGCGCTTTCAAAAATCAGACTTATAGGCTCTGCAACAACGACAGTACGGGTGCCAGATAGTGATGAAGTGATCACATTATTCTATTCTGGTGATGAAAAACACACTGAACTCGTTGGTTTTAACTTGATCGGCAAACGACCAAGAGCGTAATGGCCTTTCAACCTTATACGAGCAGCTTAGCTGTTCGACAGCTGTTTATTGTTCACAGCTTAGCTGTGAACACTAGCTGGAACAATCCGTACACATATCATCGCTGTGTAATCGCCTACTAAATCACCAAATCTTACCAAATCTTTTACACTCTACTTCAGAACGTCATCGACACAATTCCTAAAACCAACCAAGTAATTGTTGCTGGACCTAAATGTTCATGTAGGAGCCAATAGGACTGGCTGGGAAACCACGTTGGAAACTTTGGGCTCGGCATTACCAATGACAATGGAATAAATCGATAAATCTACTGTCTTTCGCTACAACCAATCAGGTACTAATTGGCAAAAAACTCTTTCGTCACTCAATGACTATTTGGGGCGTGCCCCAAATAGCAAATATACATCAGTCCTCAGCTATGTATTGATTAACCCTCGATTTCGACTGACAATCAAAGATGTACGAGTACTGCGTGGGGCGGATTGTGGCGCCGATCATTACCTTGTACGTGCAACGATACAATTGAAGCTCCAATGTGAGAAAAAAACCAGTACACCCTCCAATGAAGCGAAACTTGTCAAAGCTACATGAGCCAGCTAATAAGCACCAATTACAACTAGCATTAGCCAACCGTGACATTTAGCACAACATAATAACGTAGATGCTGAGTCGACCCCAGGTAGCTGAAGTCATACAAGGATGTACTAAGAATATCTGCCCACCAATACTCCACCGAACACAGGCCTTGATATCAGGTGAATGTCTCGGGTTAGTCGATCAGCGTAAACTAGCAAAACTTAGTTGACTAGGAATAATACCGAAAATTGAACCGGAATGTCAGAAGGAAGCTGAAGGCCGAGCGTGCAGCATATTGGTATGATATAGCCACAAAAATGGAAGAAATTGCACAAAATCATGAATACTGGACCCTCTACACAACACTTAGACGCCTAAGTTAAGTTAGACGCCTAATTTAATGCATTTAATGAGAATATTCAGAAAACAAATGTAAATTTCGTTCGATCTCCTGCGGAACGACTACACAGATGAAAAGAATTTATCCAAGACCTATATTGCCATGAACCGCTGCCTATCCCACTAACAAATCCATCAACCTTCGAACTGCTGGAAAATCAAGCCGCTGATGCTAACCGACAGTAGATGAAGTGAAAACAGTAGTAATAAAACAACTCAAAAACAAGAAAGCGCCTGGAATTGATGGAGTAACAACTGAAACACTAAAAGCAGATAGCGATATACTTATCAATCGCATACAGCAACTACTACAGCTTATATGGCTGCAGAAAAATTCCTACAACATGGAAACATAGAAACAAGCGATTGTTATACCATAGTATAGAAGGGTGACAGTCGCGGGATACAAAAACTACCGTGGCATAAGCCTCCTATCGATAACCGAAAAGGTTTTTATGAGAATCAGAGGAATTCGACCACAGAAATATCGGGAGCAACTGGATAAAGAAGATCAGACTGGCTTTCGCCCAAGCAGAGGCTGCTGCGATCAGAGATTCACTCAGACAAATGTTGGAAGAGAGAATCGCTGCGGAAAGCGAACAGTCATTGTATTCATGGTTTTCAAGGCGGTATTTTATAGCGTCTACTGGTCAGCACTATGGGCGACACTCAAGTCTGAACTTATACCTGCCAAAACCGCAGAAACGTACAGTAGCTCTTACAGCCGCATACGTATCGGTAATGAACTGTTTGATGAATTTCCAACACAAATCGGTGAAAGGCAAGGCTGTATCATTTGACGCTTTCTATTCGATACTGTTATTGATGCAATTATACGGAAAGCATTCAGTGGGGGGTGCGGTATCCAATACGGCGAAAAGCTATGTGACAGACCTAATGTTTGCCGATGATAGAGCTATATTTGCGGATGATGATGCCGATGTGACAGACACTCTGTATGACATTGCGAGCGCAGCACAGCCATATGGTCTCAAATTAATGCTGTAAAAAACCAAGGTTTTAACGATGATGGCTCACCATGATGGAATACAAATTGAACAGGTTAACAATTTCAATTAGTTTGGGTCATTAATTCAAGAAAAGAAGATTTCATCATCCGCGGAAGTCCGCGGCAGGATTGACCAGGCAACTGCTGCCTTCCAACCGTAGGAAACTAAATGTAAGCTTGAAGCAAAGATCCGACTGTTCCGGATCATATTACCAGTTTTGCTATGTGAATCAGAAATACCGGCACTACTGAAAGAAGACCTAAACAAATTAGAAGCGTTTCAAATGCGATGCCTACGGCGAATACTACGTGTATCACTGTATGATCGTCTGCGAAATCACACAATCAGGCTCAGATGTAATGAACAACCTGCAATTGAATTTGAATACAAAAGCGCATGCTGCGGTGGTTCGGGCACGTATGACTAATGCATGAATACCGACTTCCATACCGTCTCCTAGGGAGACAACGATCTACTGGGTGGAAGATCCAACGAACTGCACCAAAGTAAAAATGGATCAAGACACATTAGGACGATCTAAAACACCAGGTATTAGATGTAGCTGATGCAAAACTCGCAGCTACCGTCCGGAAAAAAAGAAAAAAATATTGTACACAATGCTCGTTTTCCAGCGGCACTCACAACATACTGGTTCCTAGCTCTTACGTTCGTTAAGGAATCAAAGAAGAAGAAGAAGAAGAAGAAGGGTAGACCGACGAAAAAATTTCTCTGTGGAGCTACTTAATAATTCCCAATACATAAATTAATGTTTAAATTTTGAGTCTCGTTTAATTCGGCGCTTGTATTAAAACAATCTTAGCTTATACGCAATTCTACATACAAATTATTTATACATTAGTACGTAATAAATAATCATAATCACGTTACTCCTACGTTTAACAAACGGACAATCATAACAAATTAAAAATTATTTACAGGGAACAGATATTTTTGTGTTGTACTGTGATAATACAAATAAAATCCCTCAATTTGTTTTTGTGGGAAAATTGAAATTCCAGGTGCTAATAATATTAATATATTTTGTTAAGTTTTTAAAATTATTTCGATTTATGTCATTTCTATTTTAAATTCGGGTTCCGACCTATTATTTCTTTAATATGTTTCTCCGATTATTTCCTATATTAATATAATTGCAAGTATATATAATTTTTTTTTCGATAATAATCGCTGATGTAAATGAATAGTATAAATTCTACGGAGTAACCTTATGATGAATGTATATTGCTAAAACAAGTTATTTTAAAAACAATATTTCTTACAAATAAAAAATAATCAATAAATTCCACTGCGCTTCCACTTACTAGTCGAGTTACTTTTTTCCAGTAAATTTGAAGCTTATTAATACGGTACTCATTAACGAGTAAAATTTAACGAAAATCAATAACTTCCAGCCAAGATTAAATCAGTCAATTTTTTTAGATTCTATATTTGTTTGAAATGTTTAATGTTTAATATTTAATAGAAATAATTAGCTCGTGAAATTATCATACAATCATTGAAACAGAACTAACATTTTCATTTAAGTTCTTAAGAAATAAAAATATGAAAGGTAATTTCAATCGGTGTTCATTATACGAGTAAAAGAAGATAACTGTAATCAGACACAAAGTGGAGATACTACTGCATTTCAGACTCGGCTGTAAATATTAATATTAACAACGTACTCTGATAACAGAAAACAGGTTGTCGGGTAAAATTCATTCCCAGACATGAATTGTATTAGTTTATAATCATGAAGAAAATAAGTAATTAAATTAAAATTATATTTAAAATAGTTAAATCGTAATTTATCTTTTTCTTTAAAAGTTAAAAATTACATTGTCTTCAATTATTATAAAAACGTTATAATTATATCACAATTATAAAAATTGTGACGTTTAATAATAATTAAACGTTTAAAACGTGGCCGTTGATTATAGTTAAAAAATCAGCTTACAACGTTTAGGCTACTGTAATTATAAAGTACCTATGTTCTTGAATGAAACAAAGATATTTAGAAAAAATATATTATTGAAAAATCATATGCCATTGTAGAGTAACACTATACTTTCTTTTGCTCCAAATTTTAATTACAATAGGTTACATTATATACTTAACTTATACTTTACATTCATACTTATATCTTTGGTGGTCGTGGCCATACTTTAACATATGTGGCGACTTACCAAGCGTTCCTGGATATTCTGTTTCCAGATGCTCCGGAGGATGAAGCAGAGGTCGGCGTTAGGGCGGGGGCTCTGCCCTTCCCTGGTGTACGGGCTGTGGATCCCATTGATTTAGACCGAGTGGTTCCTCGAACGGCACTGAAAGAGCATCGGGAATCGACCAACCTGACCCGGATATATTATTCCATCTGCTGCCTGTCATAAGAGAGCCGCTTGGCAGGTTGTTCTCGGAGTACCCGAGCTGGGGCTGCTTCCCGACTTGTTGGAAAGTGGCAGTAAGTGAGGTCGGCAGTTATCGATCCATCAGCCTTTTGCCGGTAATCGGCAAGCGGTTTGAAAGGCTGGTTGTGGAACGGCTCTGGGAAAGCATTGAGGTGAATCGTTTTCTAAATAGAGGCCATTATGGCTTCATGAAAGGAGTTGGCGCTGAGTTGCATTTTAATTGTTCTTGCCGAGGTGGAAAGCGCCGAATATAAATATATTTTGGCAATCTTTATTCGTTATCCATGTTTGTTCGTATACCTGGTCCTTGGATCTAGTCCGGGTGTCGAGCACCACTCAGCCTCTTGCAGAATCGAGGTCAGGTACTGCGTTGCAACATCGAAGTCGGCAGAGTTCAAAGTAAAAGGCATGTCTTCAATCCATTCTCGATACGATACCTAGTCCCTTTTGTTGATACGGAACGCTACAAAAATAATGTTTAGTGAACCATATCGTTGAATAAAAAATCGGTATTTCTCTGAATCATCATAAATGACAGTGAGAAAAACAGCTGAATGGTCGGACGTTGAGTCGCAGTTATTTCCAACCTTAAGAAGTCTAATAAGGCCGGGATCTTAAGTTACATTCTAAAGATTACCTTCAATGACAATGCAGCCCTTAAAAGCTCTGCTTCTTTTAGTAACCAACCGAGATTTCCACAGAAGATGTTTCGCGTTCCAACCGCCACCCCCGATAAACCTAGTGTCGAATAGAACTCGGAGTTGGAATCTTCCGTTATCATGTAGCGAGAAGGATAGTGACAGCAGTCAGCTTGATCGGTCGAAGATAAACTTGAACGTCAGCCGAGTTGGCTTGGATGTGATCTGTCCTAGAAAGCAAGTAACTAAAGTTTTTTACTCTCTTTCAAATGCTATGATCCATTCTGCAGGTTTACAAGCAGTAATATTTATATTTTGTACACGCGTTTGTAAAATTCGTTCTAAACAATGAGAATCACATAACTGTGAAAAAAAATTATAAATAATCTTCAAATCAGTGTAACCATTTATTCTTGAAAGGTCAACACATCAATTATTGCCCTCATCTACAGGCACCATATCAAGAACCACGTTTCTCTTGAAATGGACATCACAATGAATATGACGTAATTATATTACTGTAATTAGTAAGATAAATATAGTTTATATACACCTAATTACTCCCAAAATTTTACATGAAATAACCGAAATAGTTCAAGGATATACTTCATTTAGCTCCGAAAGTACTTTCTTCTAAGTACGGCTTGTAAAATATTTCGCCCTGATTTCTACTTATAAACTATAACGAACGGTAAACAAATTCTATTATAGCCGCTACAATAAAATTGTTGGCTTATAATTTCAAAAATTTTAGAGCAAATTAAATGTTTTTATATATTTTTTAACATGAAAAATTAAAAAAAAAGAAATGAGTCTCGGACCTTCATTCAAAAAACGGACGTCATCAAATACTTACCTAACAAGTTGTAAACTCCAAATAAATGAAGTTGAAAAAAAATAATTTTTAGATACGAGTAAATTTATTTCGACCGTTAATAAATTAATTTTTTTATAAAATTTTGAAGGGATTTAATTTTCAAAAAATTAATATTTTTTAAACAAAACAATTAAATCCTGACAGTAAAATGCTATAATGTTAAACCAAACCAAATGAAAACATTATTTTAAAAACAAAATAGAGTTTAAGAAATTGCTTGCAATAAAATTTGAGTATATTAATCCAAAATTTTTAACATGTATAACTCGTATAACTGACTTGTAAAATACCTGAAGTACAAGATACATTAATCAAAGTTACTTTCTCTGAAATAATACTTCATTAGCAAGTATTCAGTCCTCGTAATGAACGAAATTAAATTATTTTTTTTTACTTTTAGGGCTGAATAACGTTTGAATTTCATCGGGTATGGCATGATGATAATGATGTGCTACGTACAATGCTTTTGGTTCAGCAAAATGAAACAACGGGACCCTCATCCACACCTAACTTTTGTTTATTTGTTTGGCGTAGAATATTTTCTGTTTTAATGATGTTTACGTTCAAAAGTAATTTGTTTTTATATCAGGAATTCTTTCTTAAAAAAAAAAAATTACATCCTAAGAAATTATTTAACAGAAAAAAAGACCTTTCAAATATTTGTGAGATGGTTGGTTGGAATTTTCAGTTTATGCAATATAATTTTACTTAGACGATTGCATTTTATTAGACGAGGTAATAAATATAAATGAAAATGTAAATGCTCGTTTGTTCAAAATCGTAAATCTCCGAAAGTTCTTCACCGATTGCTTTGAAATGTTGAGACAACGTTGCATTCGAATACGCGTGTATTTTTATATATCTACTATTTATGTATCTAAAATGTCATAAAAACATTATTTGATAAACACAGCGCTGCCTGTTGGACGTAAAAGCAACACACTCTATTTTTTACGATTCTATTTCAATGTTTCCGATATGTGTGTCCGCTATAGACTAAAAAACTACTGAACCGATTTACGCGCGGGGAGAAAGACAGAAAGGGAAGAAGTAAAAAGGGAAGAAGGGGAAAATTGAAAAAAGGGGAAACGGGAAATGGAAAGGAGAGAAGAAAAAATTGAAGGGGAAAAGGGGAAAGAGAAAGAAGGAAAGGGATAGGGGGAAATGGGGAAAATTAAAGTTAAATATGAAATATTTCAACAAATACTGAATTGGATTGGTGGCTTAATTTTTTTTGTCATCAAAGCGTTTATCCAGCCTACAGTGAAGAAGGGCCGCTGTCGGATTAGTTATTTAGTAAACAGTATTCGGATAAAACAGGATGCAAGACATATTTTTAGATTTAAAATTTGTTTAAATCGATTCATTCTATAACAGTCAAGCAAGAGTTAAGTAAATAGAATATTTTTATTTATTACGATACGTCTTAATTTTGTTTTTCTTATTATAATTTTATATTATGCGATAATAATTTACATTTAGTTTAATTAAAATAAATTTATTAAGACTTAATCGATTAAATGTGCGACCAAAGGATTCTAGGATACCGGAACACTTTCATTGTTAGAAATAACAGAACACACAGGGACAGAGAGGCGTAACGAAGGGGGGTACTGCCCCGTTGGGCAATATTGACTTGGAGATAGGTCCGGTGGTTGTAGGTTAGATCTCTCTAACCCTTAACATTTCCCTTGTCCGGCTACAGCACGGAGTAAAGGAAACCAATATATAGAGTCTCTGTGTTCTATAGTGTAGTACTGAAGCTTTCTGTATATATATATATATATATATAATAATCCCTTTGGTCAACACAAATACTGAATAGGACCAACATCCATACCCCATAGTATTGGATATAAATTTTAATCAAATTTATTTGTATTAAAACCATCCAAAAAATATATGTAATAATTTTGTATCTACAAAAACTTGCTAAAATTCAGTTTTTAGTAAAAAATTAGAAACAACTATTATTTAGATGTTTTACCTGATAATATTGATTTATAATATAATTGTATGAAACATAATTTTAAAAAAAAATCATAAACGAGCAGCATTTTTCCTACTCAACAAAAGTATGTGAATTTACATGTACAGGTTGCCCCATATAAAACGCAACCCAACCTTATATTGGTAGGTATTGAAATAATAAAAAGGCATGTGCAAATGTAAATGTAATTTTTATTATTACCATCCATTACCTTACATTTAGAGTAAATGTTGGAAGTGGCCGCATCTTCTTGAATACAAGCTTCAATTCTTTTTACAGCGTTTCTTGCAACTTTTTTCAAAGTTTGTGGCTGGATATTTAATACGGCTTGTTCAATATTGACTTTCAATCGTTCAAGTGTTCGTAGTTTGTTGCTGTAGGCTTTTTCTTTGAGGTAACCCCGTAGAAAAAATCCGCCGCAGTCAAATCTGGAGATCTTGGTGGCCACAAGCCTCGACCGATAACCAAAGAATTCCTCGACGAAATCAGAAGTTGAACCTGCGTAGTGCGATGTCGCACCGTCATGTTGTAGCCGGCAGTGTCTGTCTTCCTCTTCCAAGAGTGCGATGAACTGAAATATAATATCCTGATATCGTTCTGCATTAATGGTGTACTCGAAAAAAATAGGACCGATTATTTTCTTCCGCGATATCGCGCACCACTCGCCCAACTTCTGCGGGTGTAATTGTTTTTCGTGATAAACGTGGGTATTTTCAGCGCTCCAAATTCTAATGTTTTGGCTGTTTACGTAGCCATCCAAATGAAACCGTGCTTCATCTGTGAAAAATAACGAATCCATAACGTTAATTCCCTCACGCAGAAATCGACGGAACCGTTGACAATATTGTAGCCGTTTTTCTTTGGCTCAAGAAGTCGATGAACCGTTCGAATGCGATAAGGTCGTAATTGTAATTGTTTGGTCGCCCGATGAACATAATTTAGACAAATTAATTTCAGCAGACAAACGTCTGATAGATTTATTTGCCGAGTAATCGGTGTTTGATTTCAGTGAACACTGACGCAGATCTTTTGTGTTCCTTGTTATTAACAGAACCGGTCTCTCTAAATTTTGCGACTAACCTTAACACTGATGTTTTGTTAGGAGCTGGTTTATCTGAGTACTTATGGCGAAACAAATCTTGCACTGCAACCGCTGATTTCGTACTGAAGTACGACTCAACAATGAAAACACGTTCATCTAGCGAAAACACCATCTTGTCTCTAGCAATACACTGAACGTTATGATTACATTATTACTATCGGTAGTGTTCTACTGCGTCGCCGCGATGTTCAGATGTTGGACGAGTCCATTTCAGTAACGAGTAAGGGAGTAAGCTTGACTTTTGAAATTTCATGGATGAGTGATTGATGGGTTGCGTTTTATATGGGACACTCTGTATAACTTAAATGCAGTAAAATATATATGAAATAACATAACAAGAAATATAAATATGAAGATTAAACATGAAAGGAAATCGAAGGTATACTTTCTATATACAAACTTAAGATGAATACAAAGCTATTAAATTTGTACGGTAGGTAATATCAGACAATTATTTTTAAACATTTTTTAACGTCCTTATTTCTAACAAACGTGAAAACCACGTTTCTAACGATTTTATACATTCCTTATTTACATTACACTCTAACATATTATTGGGAAAATTAAGCAAAATCACAAAATTATTAAAAAATATCATCAGATCTTTACCTTAAAAGATCTTTTCAATCGGAATGTTAATGACGTTAAAACGACTAGACGTCATCGACTAGACGAGCATTATATATTTCCATTTTCTCCATCGACATCGCTTAGTATTAAATAGTTAAAAATTAATGGTTATAACCTAATTTTATTTTAATATTCCAAGTATACTTATTCTTAAAATTTACTTATTGGTTATACTTAAACTTTGTATAAGTATTATCTAAGTATTCACTATAGTCATGTGAGAAAATTAATTACAAAAACTTAGAGGAGGGAAATATTTCCGAATTCTATAGAGAATTGATCGTTCTCGGTAACAGATTCCCATATTGTTTCTCTGTAATTATTTATTTACATAATGGGTGAAGTGAATAAAAATTAGTAATTGCTTATACCAAACCCACCGGGTTGGTCTAGTGGTTAACGCGTCTTCCCAAATCACCTGATTTGGAGGTCAAAAGTTACAGCGTTCAATTCCTAGTAAAGCCAGATATTTTTACACGGATTTGAATACTAGATCGTGGATACCGGTGTTCTTTTGGTGGTTGGGTTTCAATTAACCACACATCTCAGGAATGGTCGAACTGAGAATGTACAAGACTACACTTCATTTGCACTCATACATATCATCCTCATTCATCCTCTGAAGAATTATCTAAACGGTAGTTACCGGAGGCTAAACAGGAAAAAAAA
This sequence comes from Lycorma delicatula, assembly GCF_047948215.1. Lineage (NCBI taxonomy): Eukaryota > Metazoa > Arthropoda > Insecta > Hemiptera > Fulgoridae > Lycorma > Lycorma delicatula. The sequence continues at coordinate 225,399,613 of NC_134457.1, read as the reverse complement.
GAGAGAGAGAGTAATTACTTATACCGACCTCTTTTTTTAGTAAATACTGAAGTATAACTGAATAAGGATTAAGTAAATGTGTAACTTCCATCGGTATTTCTTGTACTTAATCAGTACTTACTGAAATTACACGTAATTACTGATTTATTTCAGCGCATTCTGTAAACTATGCGAACAAAAATTCCTATTACTTAAAGTTATAAGTAATTACTGTAGACTCTTTCAGTATACCCTCCTGAAAGCTTCTGCAGAAGGAGAGACTGTTTTCATGAGAATACGGAAATCTAAAAACTATAAGGAACGTCAATTTATAAGTGATGATAGCAACAAGGGACTGGTTAGTTTTGACAAGGGATCAGTGGAATATTTAAGTACTTTGATTTTACAAGAATCTAATGAAACAAGAGGTGGTGCCGTTATACGTAAGATTGAAGTTTTTCTGAGGTACTTATCTGATCCGGGATTCCAAAATGGTGTGGCTAAAGATTTCGGTATGCAAAGAACTACGGTAAATAAAATATTTTATGATGTTCTAGAGAAAATTACTTCTAAAGCTAAAGATTGGATTCATTTTCTTCAGACCGCAGATGAAGTTAATAATGCTAAAGAAAAATGACGTAATAAGTTCAAAATGCCAACCGGAGCAGTTGACTGCACTCACATCCAGATGGTAAAACCAAAAGCTTTTCCTAATTCCTACATCAATAGGAAGGGTTACGCAAGCCTAAACGTTCAGGTCACATGCAATGCCGAGGAAAAATAACAAGCACTGAAGCTGAATGGTCTGGCAGCACTCATGCAGCCGCATTTGTAGGTGAAACAATATTTGAAAAGAAATAAGCATTAAATGGCGGCATTTGCCTTTTGGCAGATAGTGGCTACGGTATAGCCCCTTGGCTGGACACCATTTAGTCCAACGGAGACTAGAGAAAAAAGGATTTTTAACAAAATACACGCTAAAGAAAAAGTGACCATAGAGGGAGTGTTCGGTTAAATAAAAAGGCGATTTCCCATATTAGTCAATCTAATAAGAGTAAAATTGGAAAATGTCCCTAAGTTTTTGTCGCTTGCGTCATGATGCAGAATATAGGAAAAACACTTCATGATGAATATTATCCAGCTAAGGACGGCCACGAGAAACATGTGTATGAAAAGGATGATGAAATTCAAGTTCAAGAAGCGGATGTAGGAATCAGAATTTGAACACCGGCAAAGAGGTCAAGCAAAGCGAAATGAAATGGCTGTTTTGCAACAAATGATATAAAAAATTCCTTTAATTAATTTCATTTTTAATTTGTTATTTTAATTTTTTGTAATTTGTAAAAAAAGTTATATAAGTAAACAAGGAATAAAAAAAAATATTTATTTAACTGACGTAGAGATGAGAACAACAGTCTGGTTAAGTTGGTCGATCGATTCTTGTTAATCCTCTTATGGATTACCAGCGGTTGAATCAACTGGTTTCTTAACTAGATGTTGATATGTGAAGTCCAGTAAACACTGGACTTCAGGGTGTTTGCTAACGCGCGTCCGCGTCACTAGTGATTTACACAGAATTGCACAAGCGCTTATTAATGTATTTAACACCGCGTTAAATGTTAAGCGCTATGTAAATATGAAGGCAAAATTATGTGTTACTTAAGTATACGCAGTGCAGTTCTGTGTACTTCATTAAACGCTTGTCAGCAAACGTCTTCATGTGTATGGGTCCGTTTTGGTATAATAGATGTTTATTATTTAATTTTTTTTTTGTATTTTAAAGGAAAGGTAAGGTAGGACATTAGGTTTTCTTTATTTATTTCATTATTAATAGAAAACATCAAATTGTATTAAATTAAGGCAGCAACAAACAAACTGATAAAGAGAAATTATTCTCTGCATCTTCAGCTTGGTGTTCTTTCTCATTTTTATTTTCATTTTGTAACTTTTGCAATTTTAAGTCTGCTTCTTTCTTTTGTGTTCTTATCAACTCCAATTTTTCGACAAGAACGCTGCAAGTTAGTAGTTGATAAAGCTGCTGATTCGTCTGTCTCGAATTTCTTTTCGAATTTTCTTTTCTGAATTGCTTTTCTAGTTTCTCCAAGTTGGCTGGTAATTTCAGTCGACGTCCTTGTTGACGGTGACTGTTGTTTATGTTCAATACTTGATTCACGTCATTTCTCTTTACTGACAATCCCATCACTAAGTGCGCCAGGTATTTTATTTATAGTTGTGTTACCATATTTTTCCAGTAAGTCAATAAAATCTTTTTCCCGCACTTTAATATTTATTCTTTTATTACCATTAACTTTTTTGTCGATCTTTTTCATTTCAGTTTTTACGTTATTTAAGATCATCTTCGGTTTTTCCAAGGAAATTTTTTCACCAATATTTTTCTCATAATCTTTTTTTATGTCGTTCCAAGCCCTTTCTTTTGAGGCAACTATTTTAGAGGCTAATGATCTGTTCAAAACAATTTAATAAGCGCATTAACAAATGCCGCTGTATTGCATTCAGCTTTTGTTAATGAAACACCAAACTGTGTTTCACTACTATCATGTGTTTCGCTATCGCTAGATATTCTTTACTATATGAAATGAACAAATAAGTACATACAAATGAATGTGTTTTAGTCGGCGTAGACTAAAAGAATGAAATGACTGAATATAACGTTAGGGATTAGGGTGATATCAGAGCAGCTTAATGATAAACGCGTTGAGACAGGTCCGTGGGAGTGAATCATTCATAAGTATTACGTACTTCAGTACACTACACGTCAATACTGATTCCTTTCAGTTAGTGATCGGTAATAACGAAAGGATAACACGCAAACGCCAGTATTTATTGTACTTAAATCAGTAATTATTGTACTACACCAGTTATTACTGAATTTTATTCACTACACCCAATAATGATGTTTTGTTTGCGACAGAAACTTTTATTTTATTGTCAGTATCTTTTGCAGGCTTATTTATTTGTTAAATATAATGAACAGTAAAAAATGTATAACATTTTTTATAACAGTAATAATAAAACTGACTTATAAAATACCCCAAAAAAAACAAATTTAATATTTTTACAATTATTTTTAAATTTGATTCCAAAGAAACTATTAAAAAGTTGTAAATAATTGTTTTAAATTTATCATCGACTTCAGAATGTTGAAATTTAACTGACAAAAGTTATTTTTTGTTTTTAAAACTATATTTTTTAATGTCACTTTTTATTTTTTTATAATTTTTTAAATTCAATTTTTAGTTTAAAGACCTTTGATTATCGGTACAGAAATATTTATGAACATAATAAATTTAAAACGGATAAAAATTGTTACACTAGTAGACATGCTGTCGCACTTATCCTGTGGATTTCGGGTAGCCACTGAAGTTTAAAATAACAAAAAACAATATAAAATCTTAAAGTAAAAATAAAGAAAACCCTTCTTTAGAAGTTAAAAGTTTGTATTAATATTACCGTGACATTTTTCCGGAGGATCCACCATCATAAGAGGCATAATTTCAAAATTAATACTATTCTCCGTTACATTTTAGATAATTGATGATTATAAAAGTTATTGGATGTTTATTTTATTTGATATTTCTTTAGTAACAAAATTATGAGACAAACTATAAGCCGTACAAATCCTTAATAAACATAAGCGATAAGACGGAATCATAAAAAGTAAATAAATAAAAAATAACAGAATACATTTTCTGTTATATTTTTATTTTTTGATATTTGTTTTGAAATAACGCCTCTGATGATGATGATAATAAAACCACTAAAAAAGCGTCATGTTGCAATAATGGATACTAATAAGTATCCATTTTTTCAACTTTATAAAAGATATTTTTTATCGTTCATCCACTTTACTTAATACAGTAAACGTAAATTGCAGGAAGAACTATAAAGATTTGTTTATTAACGTAAAACAATCGAGTTAAATCCGATCAATTTTTTAACTAAATTTTAATAAAAGTTCCATACGACTAATTAAACATTTTTAAATATTAATTTATACATTTAATTTATAAATACAATTTATGCGGAAGAGTTTAAATTTGAATGTATTTTTAGAACCGACATGCAATTTTCACTAAGGGAATTACTTTGCCTTAACTTCCCTGGTGTACCTTATATTTATAAAGCACCAAATACAACACTGTCACGTATTGATATTTGTCACTGTCACAAATACAACACGTATTGATATTTCCGTAGAACAATCCCTGCAGTGAACAAAATGAATATAACACTACGTGTACGTTTAAACATCACCTGCATTTTGGTAAGCTAGCTATGCTGATTGGTGTGTACAATAAATCCGGCTCGATGAATAAGGAAACGGATAAGTAAGTACTTCAGTAAGAAGTTTATCCGGTAAACCCTAACATGGGATAAATGTTAATTCCTGAAAACGACTGTATTTGTTTCAACAGTGATATATGAGTCTTGTCATATCGTTAAAACTATAATCGTTGCATACGAACAATCGAACATACAGTAATTCTTTAATCGGTGAGAATAATAAAGGGGTTATGTTAGTACATTTGATACTGAATTTTATAAAAAAAAAAAAAAAAAAAAAAATTATTTAAAAATATTTCCCGTAGAGTAAAATTACAGAAATCAAGAAAAAATTAAACAAAGAATAACAATCAAGGGTAAAATTAACTTCACCTATAACCGAATTCGATTAATTGCTGCGTTTGGAGGAACAGGAAAAACAAAATACAGTCGAAACGGTTGAAAGAAAATCGTAAATAATTCTCTTTCTGAAGAAGTAAACCCGTTAAAAAAATAAGTAAATTCGTCAAATTATTGTGAACTTAAACGGAATTTTATTTTAGCGTCTGTTGAATTTTATTACGAAAAAAAATTAAATATACGCTTACTACATCACTGCAAAACATCTGTTAACCTAATCGTTCGGGTCCTACGGGAAATTAATTAAGACTGAAAATTTACTCGTATTTTTTTATTTATAAACGATTTAAAATTTTTCCGAAATTTAAGTATAATTTTAGCATATATAATTAAATTTTATTGAATACGTTTTACTTACAGCTATTTCCTGTCGATTAGAGAAAATGTATATATTATAATTTAATAGCAAATTGATTCGAGTTTATTATTATTTTTTAATTTACATGTTTCCTTAGATATTTTTCTTCTCTGCATGATCTCTTCATTTTAAGTTTAAGAGAATTATACGCTCTATAAGTGGCTCTTAACGTAACGCATCAGTTTTAAAAATCTTTTATCGTATGAGTTTCTATTAATGATTTTTCACCTTCTCTTTATTCGTTATCGTTTATTTCACTTGCATTTCTTATAGTTTTAATAAGTTCAATGTCGTACGTACTCTTCTAATATACATTATTGTTCGCTAACATATTCACATATTCCCAATTAATAGCCCGAGGAGCCTGATTTAAATTAAATCGATTAAAAAATTCAGTTTCTAGTTTCTTCATCGTGTGAATTTTATATTACTTCCATAATATTGTTGAAATTTTGTAGCGTTATCTTCTTCCGACTTTAGTTATTTTTTAATATTAATTTATATTTCACGCTACAGCTACTTTATAAACGAAACGGTTTAACATAAAAATTATAATAATTTATCGAAATAATGTTATTGTAATTAAATTACCGTTTTATTAATACTAATTTGTATTTTTTTCTGTAAAAATTAAGTTATCGAGTCGGTTGGCGAACACACAGAGCTATTAACGAGAATTGGTTAATAGATGCTCTGAAGCGCAGATGTACGTAATACATTTCTACCGCACCCGAGTTATAACATTCCATTTAACCTTTTTGATGCGACCACAATAAATGGATTTAACGGTATGATTTCCAGCAATCGTGCAAAAACAAACCTATGTTTATGTATGCATCTAAATACAACAATAATGCAGTCTATTAAACGATTATGTATAATAATATTAAGGAAACTGTGAGGTATTAGACTTTATTCATTATTAAAGTAACAGATACGCACACACAACCTTTTGTAGTTTCATAAAATAATACTTTTTAATTAATTTTTTAACTGCTTTATGTAAACGTAATTTCTTTCGAATTTATTTTATATATTTGCTTAGTAAAGTATTCATCTACAATTTTGACCTTAATCCGCGAATAAAAAAATAAAAAAAATAAAATAAATACCCGCATTGTTTTCCGTAAAATTAATCTTATACTCTTTTATTATGCAATCATAAAGCTGTGAATAGATTATATATATTTTAAGCTCTGCGATAAAGAAAATTAATAAAGAGATTAAGTTTATTAAGAAAACAAGCAAACTTTTGTATATTAAAACTACATATAAAAATTAACAGTCAAACACAAAGATATATAATTTTGAATTTTGCAAGAAAATCGACTCCGGATAACTATATAAATTAAAATTATTGTAATAAACTAGTGTAAAGAAAATTGTAAACGTAACACCTTACGGTAGTTATAAAGAATATATTGCGTGAGTCGGTTTCGCTTGCGTAGTAGTTAGTACCAAAGCCGTCTGTCACACTATGCCTACGTATATAGGCGTAAATTTATATATTACAACGTAACGTGTCTTTGTGCATGCGGTTGAAAGCGTCTGCAAATATATTTCTTTGAATTTATATTAGTTTTACACGCACAGAAAATAAAGTTTGAAGTTTAAGGAATTTAATATAGGTTAATAGAATAATATTCTTTTATAATATAAATATAAAATCTATTTTAATATATTTTAATATATATATATATATATTATGTATATGCAGTTTAATTAAATAATATCATCGGTCAAAACCCATAACACTTGACGATAAAAATTATAAACGAATGCTTTCAATTTACAGTGCAAATGTACATTAACGATAATGTTTAACGAATATTAATATATAATAAGGTGCGTAATATGTGATATAAAACGATGTTAAATCAATTAGTATCGAATAATACGATACTAATTAGTATCGAATAATACACTCTATCAATGTTGTCAAATATGTTGATTTTATCTATGTTCATTTTTTTATGTTGCTTTTATCACAGTTATTGTCTATAAACATAAACATGACATAACATTTAAACTTTACCCGAGGTTATATTACTAGTAAACTCTATACCGTTGTGGTAAGTTCAAAACGAATAACGTAAAATATAATTGTAAAAAATTACGGATCGCTTTATTTTATTATCTAATCAGGTTTCTCTTAACTTATTCAATTTTATTTCATTATTAAAATTTTTCTTCAAAATACTGAAGGAAAATTATTAAACAGAGATGTTTGGATTAATTATTTTTTACCTAACTATGGCTTTACGCCCTTTCAAATGCATTAAAGCAAAACGCCCTATTAAATAAACTATAAACTTTCTTCACAATATGCTACCAAAATTTGGGAAGTTTTAGTCTAATGTTTTACCAGTTGTCGGCCATTAATATGTTTAACAAATTAACGCATTCTTACTATGGAAGGTATAAGAAAAAAAATTCTTTTAAAATAACTAAAATTAACTGTTGTGAAAAGGAAATAATACTGCAGTTAGGCAGAATGATGGATCTGATAATGGTAATGCTAGTCATTCTGTTCAAGAATATATGCTGTCTGTTGGTGGTGTTAAGTGTATGCTGAATAAAACAAATGTTGTAGTCGGTCCAGTCAAGGGGGTTGGTTGGTGGCAACTTGTAAGCAGAGTGCTATAACTGCTGATGAAGGATTACTTCAGTCTGTAAGGTCTGCTGTTGAGTAAGGCGTTTTGGAAATAATTCGTATCCTTTTATCTAAATTTAGTGATGTAAAGTTTGAAATTAAGCAGCTTCGTTATGAGAATTCCGAATTGAAAAGTCTTCGCTTAGCGAAGTAAGAAGTGTAGGCAGTAGCGGGTGCCAGAATGCTTTGGGCTCGGAAATGAAAATCTGACCTTCCTTCTAATCCGAAAAGGTTTTGAAGTATATTTCTCGACAAAAATCTAATTCTGTGAGAACTCCGGGACCCATTGTTGATGGACGGACTGTTTCTGATCCTCGCTTGGTTTGTTAGTATTTTGGCGAATATTTTCAATTAGTATACTAAGATTTTCCTACGCAAGCTACATCTGATGACGCCTGATTCTTGAAGCTAACGACCGTCTGATTCTTGAACTTCCGTTGATTTCACCTTTTGATGTATCTAGTGCTATAAACAACCTTAACGATAAATCAGCGGTCGGCTTGGATCGGATTCCTGCGTTCGTTATTAAGGGTTTGAATGAGATTGTTTCTCCTATCCTGGCTTCCGTATTTAATTGGAAATTGTCATCCTCTTATTTTCCTTCCTTATGGAAGCACGTAGTTGTTACTACCGTACCTAAGCATGGTGTCCCTTCTCTCAATAATTTTAGATCTATTTCTGTCTCTTCCAGAGGATTGTGTTTGAACATGTTTATAACCATGTTCATCCAATGCTATCACCATTTCAGTATGGTTTTATTAGAGGTCGCTCGGCAGCTTCTAATTTGGCCGCATTTCTACAGGATTCTGTCAATGCAGTTGAGGGTAAGTGTCAAGAAGATGTAATATATTTTGATTTTGCCAAAGCTTTCGACAAGATGCATCATCACTTGTTGTTATCGAACACCAAAAACCTCGGCTTCAGCGATCAACTTAATGCTTGGCTATACTCCTATTTTTATAACAGACGTTTTTCGGTGCGTTTTGGCAAATGAATATCTGCGGATTCATTCTTTGGTAAATCTGGAGTGCCTCAGGCTATATTTTCCGACTTCTCCTCTTTACTGTTTTTATAAATGATATCGAGGATCATCTGACATGTAAGTTTCAGATGTTTGCGGATGACATCAAGATATATTGTCAGATCAGGAATAGTATGGATCACCTGTTGCTGCAGTCGAATATTAACAGAGTTGTTGGGTGGGCGACCCGCAATTGTACGGCTTTGAATCTTCAAAAGATCAAACATTTGACTCTACCTCGCAATACGTCAAACTCCGTTTTCAGCAATAAAGTTAGTGTACACGCTATTGCCGCTGAAACATTAGTTGAGGATCTCGCGGTTTTAATTGATGCAAAATTATATTTTAACGAGTTTGTCAATAAAGCACGCCGGGGCCTTGGTCTTATCCTTTGAATTTGTGGACGAGTTAATAATATTTCCACTTGTAATCTTTTGTGCAAATCTTTGGTGAGGAGTCGCTTGAAATACTCGACTGTAGTATGAAATAATACACGTGCTTTTACCTCTGATCTGGTTGACGGTGTTCAGAATAGATTATTGAAATGGGTGCGTTTTAAATTTGGAGATTGTTTTGTCAACTCTGATACAGAGGATATGTTGAAGCAATAAGACCGTTTGAGACTGTCCGATAGAAAAACATGCTTTTATCTGGTTTTCTTTTATAAAGTTTTACACAATGAACTTCCAGCGCATTACAAAGTTGTCTTGTGAAACCAGGACAGGTCAGCGAGGTGTTTTAGTCGGTTTGTAACGCCGGTTGAACGGTGTACCAGCGTTGCGGTGAAATTTAGGATAAAATACGTTTTTGGGAAGATGAGAAAACCTTTATTGAAAATTTGAGGAAATTACGTAGTAACGGATTATTATTCTTAGAGGTGTAGTCATTTATTTACTTAATTTGGTCCTTCTTTATTTACTTTTCTTTTTCTATTTCCTAGTTTGGTCCCCGTTGATTCCTTGCTGCCTGGACTCTTCTGTCCGTCTGAGGTGCTTATTTATTTGTCATTATTATTTTTAAAATATATTATTATTAAAATTGCGTTCTGATTTTGTATAATTTGAATTATGTGTTTTTGTATTGTAAAAATGTAAATTCTTAAATGTGTAATTATTGTAAAATGAGTTATGTATGTTTATCTGCATTTTTGTGTAATATACGAAGGCATTATGTAGCTATTCTATTGTACAAAGAAAATAAATAATCATTATTAATAATTAGTGTAATATAATTAAAACTCTAATTATTAATTCCATTTTTATGAATTTATAATTTTTATTATTAAAATTGTACTCTGAATTTTATATATTTTGAATTATGTGTATATGTTTTTCTGCACTATTGTGTAATATACAAAGGTTTCGACCGTTCTCAGTTCGACCGTTCCTGGGATGTGTGGTTAATTGAAACCCAACCACCAAAGAACACCGGTATCCACGATCTAGTATTCAAATCCGTGTAAAAATAACTGACTTTACTAGGACTTGAACGCTGGAACTCTCGACTTCCAAATCAGCTGATTTGGGAAGGCGCGTTCACCAGTAGACCAACCCGGTGGATTTGCGAAGTGTACTGCACTGCACAACACTGCACACGTAGTTTTATGTTTAAAAGTTTTAACTAAGAGAGGTGTAAAAATTAATTTACAATAAAACAGGTAAATATGTTTGCACGGTACCTAATGCTGAAATCGCTAGGAACGATATTAGATCATACGCGACGGAATAGGCGTTCGATAAGCAGACGTTTTTACATTTTCTATATACTATTAATAAATTTATAAGAAAACATTTATTATAAGAAAAATTTAACTTTGGGATCTCAAAACACCCGGAAGTAAATAAAAGGGATAATACTTTTTTTACTGGTAATAAACTTTTTCTTTTGTTAATTAATTTAAACCGGTAAAATAGGTATTTATTCAGATTTATTTTATTATAATTGAGTCTGGGAGCAGAAAAAATTATAAAACAGGTTTTACAAGATCTTATTAGTGATATAATCGTAATAATATGACTTACTCAAGTCAACGTTTGCGTGATATAATATTTCCAAAACCAAGAGAAGGTATTTCCTACCGCCAACAAAGTTTTAAATTAAACATTCTGATAATTAGCGGTATGCTTAAATTAATACTGAAAATACTGGAAACAATATCAATTACATTATATTAAAAAAAAGAAAGAAAAACCAAGCTAACAACAAATTATTTGGTTAGAGTATAATATTTTGAATTTTACTGGCTAGATGCCAAATCCTTATTTTCCGGATGATTGTCGAGGAAGTAGAACAGCCTGGGGGTTGTAGACATGTAGGGGGGTAGGTGGTAGGGAGTTAAACACAGCGGAAATTACCAATAGCTATTGCGGTAAAGCTGGTTGTTTGATAACGTATACGGGTTTTAGAGATCCTTCTGTCGGTCGGCTAATAGTCCTTATTAACCTCAACGCTTTAAAACAGATTTTCCACATTTAAAATTATTTTAAGATAAATTGCTGCTTTAAATGAATAATACTGAGTTTAATATAATAAAAATTACAGGAAAAGTATATCGACTTAAATTATAAAATAAACGCGTTATAAGTGCATTAATTACTAAGCGCAAATTGAAAATACTATTCGGTATTAATATTTACATATACAGTAGGACCCCGATAATTCGTTACCGGTTAATTCGTCTCGTTCAATAATTTGTCACTCCTCTGGCATATTTGTGATTTTTATTTTAGAGGTACAATACTGGTACACAAAAGTAAATTAAATTTTGATTTCTAATAAAATTTCACAACCGAGTGCTTGGATGACGCAAGAAATTTTTAGCCAGTGGTTTTGTGTCTGAAGTCCAGCGACATCTTAGAGATAATAATTTCCCAGAAAAAGTTATACTTGTGATGGTTAACTTTCACTGCCATCCGGTCGACAAACTGGCAGGACTAGATGGCAATATAATCGCTGTATTTCTTCCAGCAAACGAAAGCTGATTATTCCAGCCTATGGACAAGGGATCATAGTAAGTAACAAGCGACGTTTATTTAATTTTCTGCAAAAATCGATTACACATAGAAGATTTTTGGAAACAGTACAACATAAAGGATGCAATATATAATATTGCTGACGCGTGGCAAGACGTTGAAGTTGAGCTTGAATAAACTGTAGACTGACCGGCTACCAGAACCAGAAACCGAAGAAAGAAATGCAGACAAAAGTTTGAAATTAAAAAAAATTTGTGACATCATTCCTGGTTTAAATGATGTTAAAAATGAGGAGATAGAAGAACGGGTTTAATTAGACGACACAGATTAAAGCTACAAAATAATAAATGATTAATAAATTATTAATCGTATTAAAAATAAAGAAAATTTAAAGGAAGGTGTCGAAGATGAAGAATTCGATGATAATCCAGTGAGTAAAATGAGCTACAAAGAAGTCGTGGAGATGCTGAAACGCATCGAATATTACTCCGGTCAAAAAGAAGCACGGTTGGCGGAGTTAATTGCTATGCGACAAGTTCGTCAATTTGAATTAGAAAAAGAAAGGAACGTTAAAGCGCAAAGAAAAATTACATATTAATTTAGAAAGAAAAATTAAGTGAAAATATGCAAACGTAAATTTAAATCCAGTAAATTTTAGGTTACTGAAGTAGAGGGTATAGTGAAATGAAACGACTAGCACTAGATAGAGAATCTTGGAGAGCTGCATGAAACCAGTCAAATGACTGAAGACAAAAAAAAAACTTTTAGGTTATAGGTTTTACAGATAGAAGTGCTTAAATAACAAAACATAAGCCTATAATGTTCTGTAGCAACTGTGTGTTAATCTTTGACTTACGTGTTGTATGTGTACTGACTTTTTTTAAGTACCGTGTTACTTATGTAAGTATACTACAAATGTAGCTGTATAATAAAATACGAAATGTTCAGTAGAATACTGTATTTAAATTTCATCAGTTTGCAATATTTTTATGACACGTTAGAAACGATGGGTGGGGGGAGGGGCGATAACGGTTAGGCCAATATAGTGTTAATTTTTATGTAAAGCGATTCTTGTTACAGTACTCGGTAATCTGTCATTTTCGTTAATTTATCACCCCCTGTGTTCCAGAGGTGACGAATTTTCGGGGTCCTACTGTACGCGATAAACAACGGAATTATCTATATAAATGCACGATAACAGTGATTCAAACCGTGCGTTCAGGAGAGGAACTATTCTGCAGGCGTGAAGAGGCCAGGCTTGTCCTGCCCCGTAAAGGTGGAAGAGACGGGGCGGATCCGGCTGGTTACCGTCCTCTTTGCATGTTGAGTTGCGTTGACTTTTGGTGGCACGCCTTGCAGAAAGTGGTACGGAGTGGAAGCCTCAGTCCGAATCAGTTCAGTTTTAGGAAAGGGGTCTCCACTGCTAGTGGAATCGCATAGGTAATTGAGCCGGTGGATCGAGCGGCTGGTGGAACGTGGCGCATGCGAAAGATTTAGACGGTGGTGAAGTTGGATGTGAAAAACGAGTTCAACTAGTGAGTTGAACTCGTTACGCACACGAACGCACACGGAAACGGCAGTGGCCGTTTGCATTGGCAGTGTGCGCTGGCGGCCCTTGAAAGGTGAGGAGTGAGGCCGTACGTTTAAGAATGCTGCAAGATTATTTCACCGACAGGATGTTGGTAGCTGCTGAGGATGCCGGTAGAGTGATCGTGCCGGTCTAGTGGAGAGTGCCGCAGGAGTCGGTGATCGGCCCCCTTTTATGGAATGTAGCGTATGATTAGTTGCTAAATCTGGAGTATCCGGAGGGATACCGGTCGGTCACCGGCTTTGCTGATGATTTGTATTGGTGGTGGCCGCTAAGACGGCGGAGGAGATTGTTGAGAAAGATAATGCGGCGATTGGTCTTGTCGATGGATGGTTGGCGGCAAGAGGGCTCTCTTTGGCTACGGAGAAAACCCAGGTCTCAGTTATGACTGGTAGAGGGAAGTTACGACCTATTGGGTTTACAGTGACAGGAGTGCCTATCGAGTCGATTAGTCAAGCAAGCCAAGTACTTAGGTACTTGACAGAAGGTACTTGTTGGCTTGACAGAAGGCGCTCTTTTAAGCCGCACCTGGAGGAGGTGCTTGTCACGGCCGAGCAAACAGTGGCTTCAGTCCTTCGGGTTATGAGTAGGGTGGGCGGGCCGCGCACATTTAATAGGAGAGTGCTCGTTTCGGTGGCGCGGTCCGTGGTGTTATGCGCTGTTCCCGTACGGTTTAGAGTTTTGAGGCAGAGTAGGTGGTACATAAATCGGAGCGTTTGCAGCGTAGACTAGCTGTAGACGTGGCTGGTGCTTATCGGACTGTGGCTAGATAGGCGATACCCTATCGTGAATTAACTGTTACATTATGAATGCGGCTGAGCAACTTAAGAATAGTCCTGAAGAATTAAAAAGAGCAACAAAATCAGTACAGAAGTGTGCAAAGAAATGTGTTGAAAATGGCGGGCTCATTTTTGAAAATTTTTATAAACTGGTACACATAATTATTCCACTTTGGTCTAGCGTACTGTTTCTAAAGAAAATTCGAATTTTTCTAAGTTTTCTTTGTTTTATTAAACTTATATTATACTATTTTGTTTAAAATTAAATTTTCTATAAGGTTTGTTTAAAATTTTTACTTGTTTATTACCCATTTGACAATGTTATTGTACGTCAAACATAAAAAACAGGGTTTTTTACCCCAATTTAGTGGTTTTCACCCCAGATTTCTCAAAAACTATAGCAGATATGGTTCTGGGACCTATTTTATTCCATTTTTCAGCTCAAATACTATAAGAACTTACTAATTCTGTTTCATAATTATCGTCCTAAAAAATTAAGTGCTACCTCATTTTACCGAGATAGCTGAAATCCGAGCGAAATTTTTCACTAGTTTTAACTCGCAAACGAAGCATATTAGGATGTACGTTTATCTGAAATATCTCCATTATTTTACAAAAAGAATAGGTTATGAAAGTCCCGGGAGAACATCGTGACACACTCTGCATAATTGAAAGAAATTACGCGTGTAGAAATCCTCCAGAAGTAGCGTGATCACAACACAATACGTGAATACCACTATATTAAAAGCAACCTCTAGTAAAAAATATATGTTTTCAAAAGACAGTGTGGATTGTTTTTGTTTTTTTTCTTTTTTGTAAACATTTATAACGGTGTAAGTAAATAAATAAAATTCCGTATTAATAGATCTTTTATCTTTTGCATCATTGAAATATTCTTAAGTCATCCTAGAGCTTCACATATAGCACCGGTTCAGTATCGATGTGTATATTGTAATACTCGTCCAGTGACGTTTATATTCAATTTCAAGTAACAGGTTTAACCTAATGTAGGCATCACATAGTATTCTCAATTTAAATAAAAAACTGATCGTACTTAAAAAAAACTTAATCATAAATAACATTAATTGTAAATTATGGAACCCTATTCATCCCAGAAAGAATGCACATGTAGAACACTATCATCACGAAATCAAACATATTTATGTTTGTAATTATTCTAGCCTATTTAAAATTTTTTAAATATATTTTTTGTATTATTTTATTTAGCGTAAACTTATTTCAAAAAAAAAATAACAAAACGTACATTGAACGTCACATATTAATCATTATAATACATTAAGTATAACCACAAATTTTAAATAAAACCAAACAACATTAATAAGTCCCCGGAACGATACACTAGTAATTCAGTAAAACACTTAGCGACACTTCTCTTTATTTTGTGATAATAGATCGCTTTTTAAAGTTATCTATTATCACAAAATAAAGTGTTGATCAATTTGATAAAAAATCCCTGATAAAGTGTTGATCAAATTTACAAAATTCTGGTAGTTATTGTACAAAATTGTTAATTTCATTATAGTGAACACTATAATTAATTAGTATTTTATACCAAATTAATATACTTTTTAAAACGTACCTGTAGTATAATTAATTAGTTTCATATTATTAAGAAATTATTAGGAAATATATAATTTCCTCTACATGAGGAATTGGCTTGGAATGGATGCAGTTGCTATAGTAACAGTTTAACGACTTGTACTTGCATGAGATACGTCACTTTCTTCCGTATATCTCAGGTTAGCCAACTCGTGAGTAATTTACGGTATACAGATTTTTCTGAATAATAGTTAATTTTATTCTATCATAATATAAAAAAAATTTTAACCGTAATTTTTTTTCCAGTTAAATGTCAAGATTTTCAATTCGTAAAATTCGCTTTCCTTATCTCATCTGATTTATTGTATATGAAAAATTACTTTTTTGGCTTTTTTTAAGGTAACCAGAATTTACATCAGTGTGAAATGAAAAAAAAAATTTAAAAACACCTCTATTAACTGAGAAATAATTAATCTTTTATCTTTGTCCTCGCTTAATTTGAGCGATTTTAGACCAACAATTTTTCTGTTATCGGTCATACTCTTAACAAAATTCCTAGTGAGGATAGTTTGTTTAAAATGTAAAAAATATTGTGTATTTGTTTTAATAAACTACATAAGAAAATTTCATTTTCACATAGTCCTGAAATAAAAAACAATACAAAAAAATTACTACGACATACATGAAGTGAAATCCGTAAAAAAATGTAAGAAAGTGTTAAGCCGAAATATCATCTTAATAGCAACAATCCACAATAGCATTTAAAAAGACTATATTAAAACGGTTTTTACAACACCTTATATTCTAGAAGATAATTTAACTCTTGATGTAAAACCTTTTATGTTTTTTCTAGTAACAATTTCGTTCCCATTGTAAAAGTGGTTCCTTTTAATTACAGTCTAAATATTCTTAGTCGGTTCTCAAAAAGAAATTAAAACTACCGGCATTTTTCTTTTAATTTTTCAAAATAACCAGTTCTCAGTAAAATAAGTATTTCTTGAAAATAGGCTACAACTAGAAAAACCGTTTGTTGAAAAGCCTAAATTAGGCGAAGGCAAGAAATTGCTCATTAAGAAATTAGTTGGTCTTGTTTAGAATGCATTTACTTCTTTCAAAAGTTGTTAAAACCGAGTAAGATTAAAAAGCAGTCAACAAAGATTACTACTGCACCCAGCGGTAAGCGTACTCGCTGTTTTAGTATTCCACACCTACTGTTGATATAATCATCTTTTCTGAATTGTAATACAACTGATTTATACATTAACATACATAAGTATATATAATATTTTTTATAAGTCTACATTATAATATGGCATTTATATATTTCAACAATCATTTCTGTGTTACACTGACTACACAAATTACTTATTACTCGGTTTTATTTTGTATTCTGCACTACAGTTTTTGGGTCTAGAATAGGTATAATACCTATACGCCTAAATTTATAGCTATAATATTTATATTTATACGCATAATTTTATAGCTTTATGAAGAAATCTTCATTGTTTTATTAGAAATACTATATATACATATACAGGAGTCTTACAAAAAACGTAAAGAATTTCAAGTCAGTGGAAATAAAGGAAAACGTTCCATATAAACGCGGGTCAGAAACAATCCGTTTTCATGCTATAACTTGCGAAAAATTTTGCTCTGATTTCGAAACTTAACCTTTAAGTTCCAAGAAATTCAATAGATCATTTATTTTATTTTATCCTTAAAGCCATTAGTATTACAATTAAGACGTAAATCTTTTTCGTAAGGTTATTAGACCGAAAAATTGACTAAATTATCTTCCAGTACTGTATCTCTTGTATTATTTGAGAAAATTATTTAAAACACAAAAACCAAATGTCACAAATCTCAACTTTCAGTTTTGACGTGCAATTACTTAGTTAAATTGTAGGTAATGAAAGGTTTTGCAACAAACTTTTGTAGAGAATTACAAGAAGATCATTTGAACACAAAGAGTTTAAGAAATTAAGTTATTATAAACAGAACAAACCGAAACGCGGTAGTAAAATAACGTATTATTATTTTAAACCAAAACAACAGTTAGTCTAATGTTAGAAAAATGTCTACAAGCAAAGTATTATATTATAATCGTTCTATAAATTTATTAAGTATGTTCATAGTAAACTATTAAATCACAAATTTATATCTAATTCACTGTACCGAGTGGAATTTCATTAAAATGAAACCCAGAGATCTAAAACATTTTTTTTTTTTTTTTGACATATGACTAACCTGATATAATTGTGATGACACAATTGCTAGATCTATTAATTACTTGGTAATGCTGGATCTATTAATTACATCTCAGCTATGTCTTTCCAAACGTGTCATACTTTACCGTATCATATTTTTTTGAGGACAATTTCAGTAATGAAATGAAAATTAATAGGAAAACGGAAAATGAGTGAGGAATAAAATTTACTCATTTCCTTAGAAAAAGATTTTTTAAGGGAAAGACAATGACAATCTTTCTCTTAATTTTGAATTTGGTTATTATGATTATAACTAATTAAAAAAATCTATATTGTAGTTGTATGTTCTTCATTAACATTCTTATTAATTTGTGAATTTCTGTGCGAGTGTGTGCATGTGTCTCTCTCATTCTCCCTTTCTCTCTCTCTCTGTATATGCGCGCGTGTGTGTGTGTGTGTGTGTGTCTGTGCGCGCATCTATGCGTCTAATTTTAAAGCCATAGGAAAATAACAGTAGGATAATTTTGATATTTAGCCACTTACTGTGTTGTCAATATTGATGATGTATTGATGAGGTAAGTTCGCTGGCATTTCTGCGCAACCGATTGAATTACTGTTGTTCAGTGATAGCGGTAGTTAAGCAATGCGAAAATACAGGATAACCACATCCGTTTGCGGGCTGTTTACTGTATTTATTGACAAAATACTAGCAAATTATTCAGGAATAATTTTATATTCAAATATTATTTCATTATTTTGCTCATTATGTTATGATCCTGGTACTCGTGTTAGAGTGTATTGATATATATATATATATATAAGAGGAAAACCATTAAGTCCTTGAGTAACAAATACGGCTCTGCTCGGATATATTTAACATACACTTCTCAGTAATTTATACTCTTGAGTAGTTAAATTTTGAAATACATATTATTTTTTTGCACTACATACTCCCATAAACAAAAAAAGAAGAGAATACAGCCATTTGAGCTGTATTAAACTTCTACATTTTCACAGCTGGATATTTTACTTAGATTATTCGTTTCTTCATACTAAATAAAAAATATAAATTCTCAAACGGGTTTTCAGTTCAAATAAAAAATATAGGAAATATTTGCACGCGATAAAAATAGAAAAAAGAATCCTTTAAAACTCTCGAAGACTATATATATGTGGATAAACTATTTAATTTTATAAATCTTTCTGTATATTAAAATCACTGCTGTTGTCGCCTCTTCGCCTCTTTCCTGGGTATTAAACTTCCCTCATTTTGCCCCTTCAGACCTTCATTGCTTTCCCTCTTTCTCTACATATAAATTTATATATATTATGCCACCATTTTTTCCGCCTAAAAATGTCGGTACATTTAGGTTAATTTAGATATTTTAATGGAGAAAATACTGAAATTTTATCGAACAAAAAAACAAACCAAAAACATGTGGTGAGAACCATATTGAAGAAGAGAACAAACGGCGAGGGAAAAATTTGGATGTATACCTTTTGAAAAACAAGCTAATCACCGGGTGGAAAATTTCGATAAAGAACGTTTCTTGAAGACGAGCGAAACATCTAATTGAAAATTTCTGCAAATATGGAGATTTTAAAGCGGCATAATAATAATAATTAAATGTTTGTGTATCCGTTTGCAATTTATACAGATCTACAGTTGTATTCCGATCGTGATGAAATCTTGCACGCTAATAGTTCCAAATAAGAGGAAAATTGTTATCATCTACATTTTATTTTGAAAAACTACCCCTACCTCCTTTTCACTCGATCGGTCGAGCCTCAAATTTCTCGATTAGGTTTACAAAAATATAGCAAGAATAAACTCGTTATTATGAAAATCTGTGATTATTGAAAAACTGATTTTCAAAAACTTAACATCGACCCGCCAAAACTGTGTAACGGAACAAGATTCATCGTAAAGATCTGTTGCCTGACGTAATAGAAGCCACCATCACGAGGAATGCCGCAGGAGAAGACGTATTTATCCCTCGCATTCCGTTGATATCCGTTGACACAAATACGTCTTTTGATTTCAGCAGATTCTCATTTGGCATGCATTCGCTATGAGCACCGGCCAGGGACAGAAGCAGTCGCTTTGCGTGGCAGGTATTAATTTGACAAGTTTATGTTTTTCGCACGGTCAACTATATCTAGTTCGCTCAAGATTCGACCGAACAATTTATTTGTCTATGCTCCGAACAAACAAACGAAGAACATAGTGTACGGTCAAGTTCAAGTTTTACAATAAAAGCAGGTAAATAAAACTGTTGACGGTATGCCGTTTACTAATCCCCCTTCTTTCACTTATACGCAAAAAATAAAACATTTAAATGAAGCCTCCTTATTGTACTTTGCTCGAAGTTCGCGCGACGCCGAATTATCAATTAGTAAAAAATAAAAATAAAAAAGTTTAAAAAACCCATGAAGGTTTTAAAATAAATTCACGAACGAAAAATATATTACAAATTACTAGAATTTTATAGATTGGAAGAGAAAGGAGTAAAACACTGTCGCTCGTAATTTTATCTAAAATAACAAGGTAAATTCTTTTCACAATCCTTTTTGAATTAGACTTTCTTCGTTTTATTCTATCTTAAAGTCACCTAATTCTTGCAAAGACTGTATAAATTACAGATCGTTCTCAATATTTACACTCAATTTTCCTGAAATTTACCACATTTTATTTCATATTCAAAATACATACCATCTTATTATGAAAAAACTGATTTTGACGATGAGCCAATATTTTTTTGATTCTTTGTTACCGTTATTAATTCACTAACTTATTTATTTTCATTACGATATTGTCGATCGATTATGTTGATCGTAAAAATAAAAGAAAATTGATAATGAGAGCCTTTAAAATTTACGGCTTCCTTTACATTTCGTAGGAGACGTCAAAGGAATCAAGATGTTTAATCCGCGTAAATAAAAATATTCTATATCAGTCCAAGTATTTGAATTAAACAGCCTACTCTTAATTTATTTACACTGTAATGCAGTAAAATATATCTAATGAGAATATTGCAAAACACGGTATAATTTGTTTAATTTTAACTGCTGTTTTCCCATTAGGATCATTAGTAACTTGATATCATGTTTTTAATAGCAATGAAAACTGGCGTTTAGTTTTTTGTTTTTTACATTACAAATATAATGAACTACCAATAAATTTACAATATAAAAGACTAAATATCATAATTAAAACATTATTAACCGTAAAAACAATTAAATATTGATCTGAACGTAAATTTACATTTATTAAAAACCTTTATACAAAAAATTATCTCCTGCAAACCTACGTTTTCTACTGTAGTATTTTATGTAGTCGATCGAATTTTAAAATAAGAATATTTCTATTAAATAAAACTACCGACCACAATTAAAAAAAAAAATTTTTATAAAATTATTAATCGAATAGTTTCAAAAATTATTTAAAATAAAAGAACTAGGCTAAACGGTTATAGGAATAAATTTGTAAATAAAAAAGACCGATTACAGTTTAAAAAAATTAATAAAATAAAGACTAAAACTATATTCGCATTTCGATCGTTAAACATTCATTTGCAGTAGATAGTATAGATTCCTAAAGTATTCTGAAATCCTCAGACATATAATGCAACTTTCAGGACTCGGAAAAGAAAGCTGCTTTAGTCTTATATCTATGAGTTGCTAGATCAGAATTTATTGTTCTTAACGACAAAACGGTGGCCGGGATTAGAATCGAAAAGTCATTATTATTAAAATTAGGATGGACTCTGACCTATCAAATCCCGCGCAGGGAAAACTAAAATAAAACCTGCATACAGACGCGTATATACAAGAACACTGATGATGATTATTCGACAATTTAAATCCATATGTTTTTAGAGTATTAGAATATTAAGATTTAAGTAAACTATTATCGTCTACTTCATCGGCCTGAAATATAAAACTTCATACGAACAGGGACTTCTGTAACTGAATTATATTTCCAGGTAACATCCGGTACTGAAAAATTTAATCTTTTTTAAAAGTTAAGTTTTATCGCTTTCCGAATGGCTCGATTACCGTCCCAACAACAAGAGAAATAAATTATCGTGAAATCACAATATTAATGAATTTACTAAATTACAAAAGGCGTATTAAATAGGTTAACAATTTTGCTAAACTTCTCAATTATTTAGGGCGTAAAATTTAATCCCTGTTTGATGATATCATTATCGATAGTAATACTAGATTCCGTGCGGACGGTATTATTACTGATCTTGCACCCGGTTACCGGTTGTTAACAGGCTCCATTTTACATTCGATTGAATAGTAATTATGTTATCTACTATTGTAATGATTTGTACGATAATTATTATGATTATTAAGTTAATCGGTATAATTTATATATCTATGTTGTTTAATCAAATAAATATCATTTTATGTTAATTAGCAAACATAGGTAAAAAATTACTTCATTATCTGTATTTCTATATTAACAAATAAAAAAACTAAATCGACTGAAGATTTATTCGCACACACACAAGCGCGCACGCACTATAAACTACTGCTTAAGTTTTAAATATTACGAATATAAAAATAGTATTACGATGCTAAATATTTCATTTTTACTAATAGCGTTGTATTTTTGTTGGTTAGTTTGAAATTTAATAACTCGCTTTACATAAAGCTAAAAGACAAGGATGGTTGATTTTTATTTTTCAATTAGTTTTCATTACAAAAGTATTTGTTTTAACAGAAAAGGCTAAACTTTGAATACGAATTTAAAGGGGAAGTAAATGTAATAAATTGCAAAAAATATGCCATGAAGTGGAACATTTTTAAATGTGATCATCTTTTTTGTCGTTACTGTTTGGGTGTTTCTGAATCATCGTTTTTTTAAGTTCACCGTTCTCCATTTGTAGCTATTTTAATCGCAATTAATTATTTTTCACATATTAAAAAAAAAAAAAAAAACGATAAGTGAATTTAAAAAAAAACTTCTTCCTATAAGTAGAAGAAATAATTCTGATTCGAAATTTAAAAAAGTCCTTATCAAGCTGGTTTCAAAATGATAATATATGCATTCATTTAAAAATTTTTAATAAAATTCAGCCTTAACTAGTAAACCACAAAAAATGTTTTTCCAAAATTAGGGTGGAAAAACCCTAACTTTACCCAAACGAAATATTAACAGAAAATTCCAGGAAAATCGATTCAAACTTAATTTTGAAATATTTTTCAAAATTTGACGATCAATACGCAAATTTAAAAAAAGATCCAAAAAAAGGGATATGCTCAATGATTCACCTATTACTTTTTTGTGGGGGGAAATCTATATTCATCCTAAGTATATTATATAAAGTAAAGATGCAGGAGAATCAGTTAAGAAATCTTTGCATAATTCTGTGGTTAAAATTTGGGAATCCGAAAAACTTCCGGAACATTGGACGACAGCTATTATACATCCTTTACACAAAAAAGGCGACAAGACAAATCCAGAAAATTATCGTGGAATTTCGTTATTAGATTTTACGTATGAAGTTTTATTTAGAATTATTTACAATAGAATGAAGGACCAACTAGAAAGCGAGCTAGGCGATTACCAAGGTGGTTTTCGGTCTTGGCGCAGTTGTCCAGATCGAATTACTTTGAAATTACTTATAGATATTTATAATAGAAAGAAAAAACAGATGATTGTTTCTTTTATTGATTTCAAAAAAGCGTACGATTGCATACATAGGCCTTCGATATTAAAAATTCTGATATCTCGGATAGGATCCTAAACTGGTAAATATGATCGGTTTAACATTTACAAATACAAAGTCTAAAGTGAAGTTTCGTGGCGAATTTTCCGATCCGTTTTACATAAAATCCAGACTGAGACAAGGCGATGGACTTTCGGCTTTATTATTTAATTGTGCACTAGAATTTCTGATGCGCGAACGGTTTAAAATTAATCCAAAAAATATTCACAAAGATACAAAAAAGATAACTTAAATTTAAATTTAAAAAGTGTTCAGAAGTGGAAAGAGAAATGAACATTGGTAAAATAGACGGAGCATACAGGAAAGTTAAGGAAAATTTTGGGGTACATAAATTAAAATGTAATAATGTGTTAAACAAAGATGGTACACCAATATATAATACGAAAGGTAAAGTCGATAGATGGCTGGAATATATTGAAGAGTTATACGGAGGAAATGAATTAGAAAATGGTGTTATAGAGGAAGAAGAGGAAGTTGAGGAGGATGAAATGGGAGAAACAATACTGAGATCTGAATTTAAGAGAGCATTAAAAGATTTAAATGGCAGAAAGGCTCCTGGAATAGAGGGAATACCTGTAGAATTACTGCGCAGTGCAGATGAGGAAGCGATTGATAGATTATACAAACTGGTGTGTAATATTTACGAAAATGGGGAATTTCCATCAGACTTCAAAAAAAGTGTTATAGTTATGATACCAAAGAAAGCAGGGGCAGATAAATGTGAAGAATACAGAACAATTAGTTTAACTAGTCATGCATCAAAAATCTTAACTAGAATTTTATACAGAAGAATTGAGAGGAGAGTGGAAGAAGTGTTAGGAGAAGACCAATTTGGTTTCAGGAAAAGTATAGGGACAAGGGAAGCAATTTTAGGCCTCAGATTAATAGTAGAAGGAAGATTAAAGAAAAACAAACCGACATACTTGGCGTTTATAGACCTAGAAAAGGCTTTCGATAACGTAGACTGGAATAAAATGTTCAGCATTTAAAAAAAATTAGGATTCAAATACAGAGATAGAAGAACAATTGCTAACATGTACAGAAACCAAACAGCAACAATAACAATTGAAGAACATAAGAAAGAAGCCCTAATAAGAAAGGGAGTCCGACAAGGATGTTCCCTATCGCCGTTACTTTTTAATCTTTACATGGAACTAGCAGTTAATGATGTTAAAAAACAATTTAGATTCGGAGTAACAGTACAAGGTGAAAAGATAAAGATGCTACGATTTGCTGATGATATAGTAATTCTAACCGAGAGTAAAAAGGATTTAGAAGAAACAATGAACGGCATAGATGAATTCCTACGCAAAAACTATCGCGTGAAAATAAACAAGAACAAAACAAAAGTAATGAAATGTAGTAGAAATAACAAAGATGGACCGCTGAATGTGAAAATAGGAGGAGAAAAGATTATGGAGGTAGAAGAATTTTGTTATTTGGGAAGTAAAATTACTAAAGATGGACGAAGCAGGAGCGATATAAAATGCCGAATAGCACAAGCTAAACGAGCCTTCAATAAGAAATATAATTTGTTTACATCAAAAATGAATTTAAATCTCAGGAAAAGATTTTTAAAAGTGTATGTTTGGAGTGTCGCTTTATATGGAAGTGAAACTTGGACAATCGGAGTATCTGAGAAGAAAAGACTAGAAGCTTTTGAAATGCGGTGCTATAGGGGAATGTTAAAAATCAGACGGGTGGATAAAGTGACAAATGAAGAGGTATTGCGGCAAATAGATGAAGAAAGAAGCGTTTGGAAAAATATAGTTAAAAGAAGAGACAGACTTATAGGCCACATACTAAGGCATCCTGGAATAGTCGCTTTAATATTGGAAGGACAGGTAGAAGGGAAAAATTGTGTAGGCAGGCCACGTTTGGAGTATGTAAAACAAATTGTTGGGGATGTAGGATGTAGAGGGTATACTGAAATGAAACGACTAGCACTAGATAGGGAATCTTGGAGAGCTGCATCAAACCAGTCAAATGACTGAAGACAAAAAAAAAAATTTAAATCGCCTAGAATTTACCGACGACTTAGTTTTATTAGCTAATAGTATAGCAGAAGCCAGAATACAAATAACAAGTATAGAAGAACTTGCGAATAAAATTGCACTTAAAATTTCTTACGAAAAGACTAAAATGATGGCTATAGATCCTTTAGTTATTAATTCTGTGAATATTAATGGAAACAAAGCAGAACTTGTAGAAAAATTTAAATATCTTGGAGAGATCATTACTTGTAATCGTAACGAAAAACACAATTGGACTGAAAGACTTAATAAATTACTTAAAGTGCTACAAGTAACCAAAAATACCTACAACAAAAAATAGCTCTCGATTAACACTAAAATTAGACATTAAAAAACTGTGGTTAAACCGGTGATTACTTATGCGAGCGAGACTTTATTTAGATTAAATCAGAAAAATAAGACTGAACCTTTGCTTAAAGTTGAACGCAGGATTCTTAGAACCCGCATAAACAAAAAATATAAACATGAAAATCAGTACAGATTATCGCTTAATAAGTTTCTATACGAAAACTTGGAATCCTTAATTGATACTATGAAAAAGAAGCGAATTTCTTTCTGCGCACTCGTTAAGATTATCGCAGGATAGGATTACTAAGAGAGTTATCGAACAAGTTTGGTCTTTAAAAAATCCGCCATTATGGATCAAAGAAATTAAAGAAGACATCTAAGAATTAAATTTGACTTACGAAGATTTACTTATTAAATCTGAAAAATTAAAATTTGTTATTAAAGATCCGAATACCGACTTTAAAGTGAGAACTTTTAATTATACAAAAAGGGTTTATTCAGAAGAGGATCGTAAAGCAAGATCATTAAGAACGACTAAATATTGGGAGAAAGTAAAAGCCAAGAACTTAAAGGCCAAAAGATCGGCAAAAAAAAACTTGAATTATTCTGACTAAAGTGGTCCTTTGCGGCCTTAAAAGTAAAAAAAAAGGTAAAGATTTCAGTTTTGAAAATTTCTTCGGCTGATGAAAATAAATTCATCGTACGAGTCTGGTTAGCCAGGTTCTGCAAACATAACATAGAATGTAAAATAATATAAAAATAAATTAAATTATCTAACTTTAACTTTACATAAAACTAAAGAGCGAACTACGAAAAACTAAAATAAAAAAATTATTAAATATTATACTTTCTTGATAAGCTTATCTCTAAATTATTTTTCTAGTAACCTAAACTAATTTTTTATTTAAAATGTAAAAGTTTTGAATTTATATTACGCTGAATTCATTACGAAAAGTACGTCTTCTACTACGACAGTGAAAAAATACATTTTTTTAGTGTTACTCCTGAGAAAAAATTTACGTAGCTTTAAATGAACGAAATGTACAAATAAAATTCAGCCTATTTTCTAAGCCTCATGTAGGAAACTATTGTAAGCTATTTATTACCGAACACAATTTAGTCGACGACTCAAAATGAAACCGTAAAACAACTGGGTAATGTGCAACATGCTCTCTTGCTTTAGATATCTTAGTACTCACCCAGTCCATAAAAGTCATTGATGTCCATCAAATCTATAAACTTTTTAAAAGATCGATAAGTACAGCGGTAAAAGAATCATTAACATCGGTACAACGTTTTTCTGCTTTAATTACCTATCGGTACAAACGAATAAATACGTGTTAGTACTGTTTGTGCATACAGACATCTACTGATTAACTTATTATTTTCTATAAATTATGCAGTCAATGTTTTTCATATAAAATCATGCATACGGAAAAATATACATAAATTGGGAAAAACATTTTTTTAGAAAAACAAGTACTTTCAAGTGAAAATACTTAGGGTATTATTATTTAACAATAAAACTAATATTTTATATGAATGACAATAAAACAGAATATTGTCTATAAAGATCTGTATAATAGAACCAGAAATGAAAAAAACACAACAAACTTACCGATCCTATAAGAGATACGTCAGATGCAAGCTGAAATAGACTATAAATTAGGTAGATTTCATAAGAAAGCTACCTATTTTAGCGGGTACCACGATTCCACTTCCGAAAAATTTCGACATATTTTCGCGTTTCACATCCTCCGGACCCCAAACCACCGTCAGATCAAACATTTTATATACATATAAACGTACAATTTTTTACATCCTGAAAACTTTCCGTATCTGAAATTTTCCGGAGAATCAGGATGGAATGGAAATCATTTGGAGGAGATTCAACAGTGTTCAAATCTAACATGCCAGTAATGTTGAAAAAGACCGTGTTTGACCAGCGTGTTCTTCCGGTACTCACCTACGGATGCGAGACCTGGACTTTAAATGAGTTCGTGAAAGGAAAGCTTCGGACAGCACAAAGAGGCGTGGGAAGTTCAATGCTAGTCTATACAAGGGAAACCGGAAAAGGGCGGAAGACATGAGCCGTAGCGAGAGTGTATGACACAATGGAAACAGTGAAAGCTCTGAAACGGCAACGGGCAGGGCACATCGCGAGAAGATGTGATGGATGGTGAACAAAGGCGGTCCTTGAGTGGAGTCCAAGAGAGCGACAAAGGCCAAGAGGCAGATCACCAGACCGATGAGACAGAGGCATTAGAAGGGTGGCTGGAACCAACCGGTAGAGGACGGCGCAGGACAGGCAAGCATGGCGAGAACTGTTGAAGGATTACCTGTCGAACTAGACTTGAAGAGGCTACATCTTGTAAAAGATTGAAACAGCTGTATAATAATAATATATATATATATACTTCACATTCTTATGGACACGATAACTCCCGTAACTTCTATCAATCACTTTCCAGCTGATATATAAAATATAACGACTCAAAATGTTGGTCAAGTTTGTTAATGGGCAAAATCGGACCACGGGAGTAAAAATGGGGCTTTTTCGAAAAAAAAAGCTGTAACTCTCTTATTAAGCAAAATATCGAATTCGTTTAAAGTTTATATTATTCTTTTATAACACCCACCAAGCTTTTTTATAACACCAACCGTTGGCCCAGGTGGTGGAAAAAATGGGGTTTCGAAGATACAAAAAAATCATGCCTCCCTTAATAGGCACAGTATCGAATCGATTTAAAGTGGTCGTTAATCCTCTAAACATTACCTAAACTTGTGTCTGAAACAATTTTTGATATGACCAACCCGTACGGCAAGGCGTGACTAGAATATTGCTGAAATTGTAAGAAGATGGGGCTTGTCGTATGTTAAAATTTTTTCACGTGCAACCATTATCGTATCGAGTAAATTTGAAGTTTTTCTTAACTTTAAGGAGGAAATCTTTTTTATCCATAACTTAGCACCGGTGAAATATACCTCAGCCTTCCGACGTTCGAAAGGGATTTTTTTCACTTACTTTTTAATAAAAATCAGTTTATCTTAAATATTAATGGACAATCTTCATCAGAAAAATTTAAATAGAACCGATTTGATTTATAAATTAGAGACCCCAGAACTTTGTTTAAATCGGTATAGGAAAATAAAATAAAAATTTTATTTTTTGAGAAAGATTATCTATTATTCATATGTAATTGCTAGAAAATGGTAACGGTCTGTTTTTAATGTTATAAGAAAAAGATACTAAAAACCGAGCTAAGTATTCAGGTCATATAATCTTCAACAAAAGAACAAACAGAAACAGTTCTACCACGATGTAATACATTGAATACTCTTGTACTGTAAGATAGCATAGAAGTTCGTTTGGCTTCCATTTCTCGGTCTGTTGATCTCCGGACTACTCTCTCGGGCTGCTAAGAGCAATACACGTTATCGTATCTTACGATTTGAAAAGAAGGATACGGTACTACATTTTTTTATAAGAAATTTCCTAAAATAATAAATTTTATTTCCACTAAGATTAAATTCTGAAAATAAGAACAAACCGTGTAGTTTTATACTGGTTTAAAGTATACCTTAAAACAAAAATTAAGAAAATAATTAACCAAGTGATTTATCCGTTAATTTAATGAGATTAACCTAAATGAAATTTCAGTTTCCTTAAAGGATTTACTTCTGTCGTTTACTTTAACCGTTCAGATTCATTTTTCTATTTAATATTTTTGCCTTGGCATTTAATTAATTCTTTATTATGTGTAAATTTCAACACATTTTCTGTACAAATAGACATTAAATTTTGTTAATATTACGACTTAATTTGCGAGTTTAAAACAAACTATATAATTTAAATTTCAAATCGGCATTATTAACATTTCAGTTACATTCCAAACTAAAAACCATACCCCTGTTTGATTAACGTTTAACTTTATTCTTTCTTTTTTCCAGTGTAGCCTCCGGGAATTACCGTTCAGGTATTACTTCAAAGGACGAATAAGGACGATATGTATGAGTGTAAATGAAGTGTAGTCTCGTACAGTTTCAGTTCGACCATTCCTGAGATTGTGGTTAATTGAAATCCAACCACCAAAGAACACCGGTATCTACGATATAGTATTCAAATCCGTATAAAAGTAGATTAATTTTTAACCTAACTTGATTTTACAGATTTGTGAAACAACCAAATTGTATTAGAACCTTCTGCACAATAAATAAAATTAAGTCATTAATTTTACCCGATTTGGGTATGACAGAACCAAACGTTATCCAGCCATTTTTCAAAAAATAACTTTTTCATTCACAAATGTTTATTTTCAAAACTATTCAAAAATTTGGCATTAATAATATATATATATATATATATATATATATATATATATATATATTAATAAATACACAGAGTGATTCAAGAGGAAATGGAAAATAATTTGGGAACTGATTCTGCACTGAGCATAAAATAAGGAAAAACGTTCACACAAACATATGACTGAAAACTATTTGTAATCGCGTTGCCGCTAGCGAAAATTTTTGCCCGGATTTCAATCTCCCACACAGGTAGAAATGAAGTCTTACTGAAATTTTTATGACGTTATAGATGGTTTAAAGCGTAAACTTGATAGTTTTTTATATTGTTTAATCTGAAAAATTGAATAAAATACTTCCCAGAACTGTATCTCTCTCTGTAGTTTTCCTGATGTCTAACGTAAAACAGAAAAATTCAGTGATGAAAATCGCTTTTTAGGTTTGAAGTACAATAACTTTGATAATGAATGCGTAAATTTCATTATCAAAACTTTTTAAAAATAGTAATTCCTGAGAAAAATGTAATAAAATATCTGAAGCCCCTAAAATAGAAAACCAACTTTTACTATTAAAAACAAAACTTATCAGAAAAATTTTACTAATTTGTAAAAATTAGAAACAGCTGTTTTTATTATAATAAATTTAGACTTTTGAAAAATTAGAATACTTTTAAAAAGATATACTCAACTGTATTAATTTTACTGTTTAAACTGTATTAATTTTCAATTTTACAATAAATGTTCGAAAACATCAAAGCACTTTTCAGCTTTTTTCCTTCATTTTCTGTCGCCAATGTAATATTATTTTACGTTCTTTGATGAGAGCATTATTGAAAATGCGAGAAATCAGTTCACCACGTGTGACTACTTTCTGTTTTTATACCTCGTATTTCATCCATCCCTATATACAGTAATCTAAGAATATAAAGTCCAGTCGGTCTAGGTGGCCAATTTATTGGTGGTGATCTACTACTAATCCATTTACCAGTGAAATTTTTCATCTAAAAATTGTATTAATTCGTGAAATGTGTTGGTGCTCCATCAAGCTGATTGTTCGTTTCGCAACTGAGAAATTTTCAAGCCCTAAAAGAGATTCAATGTTTAAAAATTTCAGATAATTTCTTCCCGTCACACGTTGTTCTAATACAAAAGGGATTTTTAATTGGTTATCGGTCGTGCCACACCAAACGTTCACCGAAATCGTTGCTAGAAATCTGATCGGGCTATAGCAAGTGGGTTGTCTTCACATCACCGATGTGAATTCTGTATGTTGTTATAACATTACTGGTAAAAATAGCTCGTTCCGAAAATAGTACGAACGGAATTAATTGGTAAATTGTTGTTAATCTATTGACAGAACTGCAGTCGTCTTACATGGTCACCAAGGTTGACCTTCATGACCACGACAAGGACACAGTCCATGACATGTAATTTCCTCCTCACAGTACTTTTTGGAATTTTGAGTCGTGTAGAAATTCTTCGTGTGGTTGTTGAAGGACTAAGCAGTACTACCTTCTTTCTTCGTCTGCTTACGCCTTCGGAACCACCGTAAGGTATTACTTCAATGGATGAATGAGGATGATATGTATGAATTAAATCAAGTGTAGTCTTGTACAGTCCCAGGTCAACCCTGAGATATGCGGTTAATTGAAATCCAACCACCAAAGAATACCGGTATCCACGATCTGTTATTCAAATACGTATAAAAGTAATTGTCTTAACTAGGATTTGAAACTTAGAACTGTCGACTTCGAAATCAGCTGATTTGCGACGACGAGATTACCTCTACACCAACCGGATGGGATGACACGCAAGCTGTACCGCCTGAAGAATGTTTCCTTTTCATCACAATGTACTGGTTGACGTTCAGATGAAACATAAGCTCTGTAAAGTGTACCATTCTCACGAGGATTATTAAAAATTCCATTATTAAATTATTAAATAATATATAAGCAAAATGGCGATTAGTATAAACTATTAAAAGTGAGTTTTTATTACTAAAATCAAATATTATTTTAGTAATTCAATAATGAATTATTTCATTATATTAAAAGAAAAAAATAACTAAGTGGTTTTTATTATTCATCATTGTTTTCATAAGTACCTCA
The DNA here is from genome assembly GCF_047948215.1 of Lycorma delicatula. Taxonomy (NCBI): domain Eukaryota; kingdom Metazoa; phylum Arthropoda; class Insecta; order Hemiptera; family Fulgoridae; genus Lycorma; species Lycorma delicatula. The sequence continues at coordinate 225,367,315 of NC_134457.1, read as the reverse complement.
CAACAATGTATTACCAGCAGAACAAAGAATAAAAAACAAAAATATCGTACAATTTATTTTTTTAAATAAAACATTATTATATTACTTATATTTCATGGAAAAAAGTAAAAAAAAAATTGTTTAAATAAAATAAAACAACTTCATTCAAAAAATGTTTCAAATAAATGACTTTGAACAATAGTGGGCGGTAAAGTAGAGTTATCAAGGCTAGACCGTCAGGTATGTCATTAAAATATTGTGGTCTACGTAGCCAAGCATCTGTAGATGACAATCTTGAATAATCGGTAAATACATTAACAGCAGAAAGGGGATTTCTCATACTTCAAAATATAATGTACATTTTACAGCCGTTTCATTCCGCTTAAGTACAAAGGATTCACTCACCACTCTCTACTTAAGTTTCTTTTTCCAAGCTATTTTGTAAAGAAAAAATTAACCTATTCTTTTATAAAACAAAATAATTTGTTGTCATAGTATTACTTTATTTTAATAACATACTAATTCGACATTTACCTCTTCATCAAGTCGTGTTGTAGTATCATAATTTAAAGAAGAAAATTATTAAACATTTACTTACCGAACCGTACATATTTTAGGTTATAAATTTCGTATTTCTTCACTTTACTTAAAAAGATTCACTTATATTTCAAGAACGGGCTGATCCTATCTCAATCATTCGTTCAGTAATGCTTCACTGTTAATCGTAAATACTTTTTTATGTCGTAATTTTCAATCTAGTGATATTTTCAATGGCTATGGCCAATCACGTACTTTATTAACGTACAGGAAATAATGCTTTCAGAAATAATTAGATTTTTTTTTTGCAGTTTACCAAATTTGTAAAAAAATGTCTGGAATATTTCACATCTTTAATAGAGTTATTTTAACGAAGCATTCATATGGAATTTTACAACTCGCTTATCTAACAAAAACATAGATGTTAAAGCACTTTTCAACTTTATTCATGCGGAGATAATTAAAAAAAAAAAACTGTAAAAAGAAATAATAATTATAAAAATACTCAAAACAAATTTATTCTTCAAACAAATTTGAAGTGTTTTAAAAATCGTTCGATTGGATTCTGTAATTTTATGCAGCCTATCTAGAGTGATTTATTTAATATTATTTCATTACGGAAATTAATCATTCCGTTGAAGTTTTATAAAATTCAATCGGTATTTTGTTGTAGATTTATAACGACTTTTATTTTTTGATCAGTTTAATGATATAAAACGTTAATAAAAACCTTTTTATTAAACACATACGCACAAGTATATATTATACACAAAGCAATATAGTCAACATATAAAAACAAATAATTTTTTGATTACGAAGCAATTATTGTTGGAGTAAACACAAAATCAATTTAATTGAAAAACGTAACATTTTCTGTTTAAATGAGTTATTAAATTTATTCTGATTTAAAAAAAATCATATTTCTAATACCTACATAAATTTGCTAGAAAATAGTCATATAATAAGGATATATTGCACTAAACAAATAAATGATATTACGTATTTTTTGTAAAATATTTAATAGTAAACGTAAATATATTCTTAAACGTTCTCGATTAGAGAATCATGTGTTTATTGAAAAATACGATTTTAATAATACTGTACGCTATTGATGTTTTTTTTGTCTTCAGTCATTTGATTGGTTTGATGCAGCTCTCCAAGATTTCCTATCTAGTGCTAGTCGTTTCATTTCAGTATACCCTCTACATCCTACATCCCTAACAATTTGTTTTACATATTCCAAACGTTGCCTGCCTACACAATTTTTTCCTTTTACCTGCCCCTTCAATAATAAAGCGAGAAGTCTATCTCGACTTTTAACTACATTTTTCCAAATTCTTTCTTCATCAATTTTCCGCAACACCTCTTCATTTGTCACTTTATCCACCCATCTGATTTTCAACATTCTCCTACAGCACCACATTTCAAAAGCTTCTAATCTTTTCTTCTCAGGTACTTCTCAGCTACGCTCCAAACATATACTTTCAAAAATCTTTTTCCTGACGTTTAAATTAATTTTTGATGTAAACAAATTATATTTCTGACTGAAGGCTCGTTTCGCCTGTGCTATTAGGCATTTTATATCCTGCTTCGTCCATCTTTAGCAATTCTACTTCCCAAATAATAAAATTCTTCTGCCTCCGTAATATATTCTCTTCCTATTTTTACATTCAGCGGTCCATCATCGTTATTTCTACTACATTTCATTACTTTTGTTTTGTTCTTGTTTATTTTACATGCGGTAGTTCTTGCGTAGGACTTCATCCACGCCGTTCATTGTTTTTTCCAAATATTTTTTATTCTCAGCTAGAATTACTATTGCATCAGCAAATCGTAGCATCTTTATCTTTTCACCGTGTAGTGCCACTCCGGATCTAAATTGTTTTTTAACAATATTAACTGCTAGTTCTATGTAAAGATTAAAAAGTAACGGGGATAGGGAATCCTTCACGGAGTCCGTATTTTATTATGGCTTCTTTGTTATGTTCTTCAATTATTACTGTTCCTGTTTGGTTCCTGTAAATGTTAGCAATCGTTCTTCTATCTCTATACTTGAACTCTATTTTTTTAGAATACTGAACATTTTATTCCAGTCTACGTTATCGAATGCCGTTTCTAGGTCTATAAATGCCAAGTATGTCGGTTTGTTTTTCTTTAATCTTTCTTCTACTATTAATCTGAGCCCAAAAATTGATTCCCTTGTCCTTTTCCTATTGATATTACATAACATTAAACATTACGTTTCAAAATAGTTAACTATGTGCTTTTCAAAATTTAGCTGTTACATCCTATTACTAGTTTCGCGGGGGTTAGAACTAATAACTGATTAAATATAGTTTTAAAAACATATGGACTATTTGCTATAATGATGTTATCGGAGTATTGTTCATATTTTCAAACAATAAATTTAATCCGATACGATTTAAATTGAAACCATTTCATTTCTTTTAAATTGTTTTTATATTATTCATTCATATTGTCTAGGAAAATAATATGCTTTTCAACATTCCACAACAGAGCTCATAAATCTTCGTAAACAAAAATTTAAATTTGTTTTTACAAATTATATACCGGTAAATCTGTTCTGTTGGTTGAAAGGCTACATGAGTTTATCAGAACAATTTGTTCCCTAGCTCAAGCGATATCTTTGGAGACTTTCTGTTGCTGTTCGTTTAGTTACTATATATTTTTTATGTACATTTTTGAAAAAGACTTTCTATTTTACGTTACTTGTAGTAACCGTCAAATAAATTTATTGACACTTTACGTTTGCTATGAATCTAGCATTAAAAAGTAAGTAAAAAATAAAAAAATGTAGCCGAGAAAAGAGGTATATACCAGGTGCTAAAATGTGTGGATGGATTATTACTCAGTAAAATATTAGATCTGAAGACGTTCCCTTATTCCATTGCGGCAAGTTGAGCTTCGATGCAGTAAAAGTACTGGTGTGTCAATCAGCGCGACAGTATGGATAAAGAAGGAACATAATTTTTATCGTTTCAAAACTGATTTACAATCGGTTATATTTACATAAAACTGTAGTAAATTGGATCGTATCCCAAATCACAAGTAAGGAGTCCTCAGCGAAACTCCTAAATCTACACACTAGTACAGTAAAAATTTAATGCCATACGGATAAAATTAACAATCGTCAATGACAATCAACATCAATAAAATAATAGAAAGCAAAATAAGACATAATTAAAAGTAAAAAATCCCAAAAGATAAATAAAAATATATATATAACAAATTTCAAGACGAATAGATAATGCACAATATTGATATCTAAAGGTTACTATAGACACATAAAGACACTATAAGGACAGTCAGGTATACAATGTGCACTTTGTTCAACCTTATAATGTCATTCCCGTTGTTTAGTAGGTTCACCGGAAAGCGATTTATGTGGTGATTAAGCCGAGGTTCGTACCTTTAACTGAAACGTTGTACCGAGCGAGCCAAAAGATACGCAACCTAAATTGGAAAACATATTGCGGAGGGAAATTTAGTTTTTTTTCCGGCGGGAACGTGCATGTTGGCGACTGATGAACGTGCAGTAGAAGAGTAGCACGCGATAGACAAGTGGTTGTCCTCCTTTTAGATGACAGTAATGAGTAAGCTTTGAGGGGAGAAACATGTGTTCCTCCCAGTCTCAATGCGTGTTTATTGTTGAATGTTACTTTAAATCGCAGTCATTCTTAAAATTTCAGAAAACATTTTGGGTAACTTTTCCTAAATTGTCGGTGCCTAATAAATCAACGATTTTGCGCGTAGTGGCTTGTTTTAGAGAAATCGGTCCGACCGATCTATGGATTTAAGTGATGCGTCGTCGGAAAGCGTCCGTGTATACTTGCTACGTTCAATAAGAAAATCGATAAGAAAACTGCGTCTACAAAACGAAATGTCTTACGGGAGAGTTCGCAGAGCCACAATGAAGCTGTCCGTATCGCACTTAAGTGCTTGAGCTTCGAGAACCTTGCAGGGGAAAAAACACTACATTACTGTCAATAGTGATTGCGTTTTATTCGCAGGAGTGTTCGGGTAGCGTTCAGGTGTTGGATTATGTTTTCTATTCCAATGAAGCGTGGGTTTCACCGAAGTGGCTGCTTAGGTAACAGCCAGAACGACAGATGCTGGAGCTCAGAAAACACTCGCATTTTCCACGAGACCTCGTAACATTCACAGAAAGTTGGGAGTTTGCCCGCACGGAACGTAATCCTAAATAATACTGGATCTCATTGTGTCTTGTAAACCAAGGTGCCTCTGTTATACACCTTGCTAGCTGATTTTCAAACCGCTGTAAGATATCAACTTTGCTTCTGCTCGCAATGCTTCATAGTTCGATCCCAATGGTACAGATAGATTTTAGAACTTTTGAGAATACTAGCAGCTTATTAGACAGGAACAAACGAGAACGTCTGTCTAACAACCAGAACATTTCCTTCAACTTAATCTCAAAAAAGGAAGATGAAAACAAACTTTCAGTTGCAGGCAGCCAAGTTTCAATTCCTGAAGAAGAGCTGTCGCAATATAGAGAAATCCGTATTAATGCTAGATACTTTTAATTTTTTTAGGCGTTAGAAGAATTACTGAGAAAGCAGTACCGACTTTAAAAAGTTACAAAATAAATTTAAAGAAGATCAGGAGGGGCAAGGGGAAGAAATAAGTTTGTAAATTATGTTAAACGATTTAGGATTTAACGGCAACCGAGAAAAACTTTACTTGAAAGGGAAGGTAATGCCGTAACAAAAATTAATTAAAGTTTCGAAAAGAAAAGAGACCTATAACTTATTTAAGTAACTTTTTAAACTTAATATCCAATCAAAAAATTGCGGAACATCGGAAGTAATGAAAAAGACATTCCGCTAATTTCCAAAATATAAGAGTTATTATAACGCATGAAGGTGGAAAAACAGTTTTGTTGCTAACACTTTACAACTTGGACAGCTAACTCTAAAACAGGTGATTACCATGAAAATTTGAATTAGCGAAATTCAAAAAATAGGTTACAGAAAAACCTATTAAAAATGTAAAATTAAACAGCGCTTAGTGCTTGTTTACGCGCCAAATTGTTGTATCAAACGGAAAAGATTCCGGTTACGGCAAGCCGTAAAGTAGAAATGCAATATTTGTTAAAAATAGGGATTTTTTTTTTTGAAAAATTTAACGTTTAAGGCAGAATACTTCGACTTATATAAGCATCGAATGTGTTTGTAACTTATTTTTGTTTGGCTGAATTTTACGAGAACTTTTTTATTTTTAGGAACCTACGGTCCTTTCAATTCACGCTTGATCTCGACCGTGTTCATTTAGGAAATAATAAGAAAAAGGGTGCCTCATTAAAGTTTAATACTAGTAAATAAGACGAAGTCGAATAAAGGATAGATCCTGAAATAAGTCGAATAAAGGATATATGATTGAAATATTGGCGTGTGTTATTGAAGTTAAAAATGTCTTCTGAAATAAAAATGCTCCCGCGTATTGAAATTGACCAACCTAATATTCACCTGAGTGCTGAAAGCAGTGATGTAACGGTCAGTGATACTGAAGATTAGATTCAGAAGCTGAAGAAATGATTCACAAGATAAAAAGAATACATAAAAATGTGTTTTAATTCTTAATCGCATCTACAACGAGCGCAACGTAAATCCAATATTTATTTTTTTACCGGTTTAATTAACTAATAAGGAATTGAATTTTCGCTTAAACAAACCATTTTTTAATTAAATGAATTAGTAATTTTTCTTCATTAATATTAACTAACAACATAATTAACAGATTAGTTGAATTTCATGATGTAAACACAATTTATAAATAATTATTTGAAATACCTATCCGAGTTTCTTGATAAATATGATTTTAGTTTTACAGACAACCTCGATTTTGAATGATTTAAAACGAGAACAAATTATTCCGATTCAAATATTTGAGTTGCAGAAATTTTTTTCTTTTAAAATGCCTCTATCGCTAAAAAAATTATGAAACGATCTGAAATTTCACAATGTATATTATGTTAACTACATATTTGTAGAAAGTGTAAAAATAAAAAACAGCATAAATCAAAAAATAATAAACCGTGTTTTACTTTGATTTTCGCAAACATAAATGTCGCGTTTCTGGTCATTAAAATTTTTTATAATAATATGAGATGGGTGGATAAAGTGACACATAAAGAGGTGTTGCGGCAAATCGATGAAGAAAGAAGCGTTTGGAAAAATATAGTTATAGAAGAAACAGACTTATAAGCCACATATTAAGGCATCCTGGAGTAGTCGCTTTAATATTAGAGGGCCAGGTAGAAGGAAAAAATTGTGCAGGCAGGCAACGTTTGGATATGTAAAAAAAAAAAATTGTTAGGGATGTAGGATGTAGAGGGTATACTGAAATGAAACGACTAGCACTAGAAAGGGAATCTTGGAGAGCTGCATCAAACCAGTCAAATGACTGAAGACAAAAAAATAATATACGGTAATATACAACAATATTTAATTTTATACAATTTTATGATGATACGATAACATTTTATTCTAACAATTAATCTGAAGTTATAAAAATTCAGTTATAGTTAAACAGTTAGCCGAAATATAACGGTTTGGTATTCAGATTTATTTAAAACTTTACGAAGAATAATTGTTAAAAATCTCGATAAACCGGTAACGTTCTCGTTTATAATCGGCCAAAATAAAGCCTTTTGAATCAGAACTCTAGAAACAGGATGTTTTTTTGGAATTCTTTTATTTAAATCGGCTTTTGTATTGAAGCTATAAGTAAGTCGTATGAAAAAGTATCACTTGAAATAGGATAATCCGATGGTAATCTTCGACGAGTAAAAAAATTAAAATAATGAATAAATAGATGATAATATAAGATGACACGTAAATTAAAAGTTAATTACGGTTAAAATTAATATAGTAACATGCGGAAATAATATATATTTTCACACCGTTAATCGAATCGGATAAGTAAATAGAACAGCGATAAATAAACATTAACTTTACGATAACAATCGATAAATAACAAACGAAATCGTTCATAAAGTTGAATTACCGAAAATAAAATAAAAACAATTTTAAGAAGCGGTACTTCCAACGAGCCCCACCTTCAGAACGGTCCACCAACCTGATCAAGCACGCGGAACATTCTTAACTTCCTAACATACTTAGAATTTACTTGTCAAGTAAATTCAAAGCTTGATGATCAACATGCTTCTTCAGCTCTGACGCACATCTCCATACGTTCGAGAAGTATGAGTACTCCATACTTCTCGAACGTATGAAATTTCTATGTAATCGTGTACCTCAGTATTCCTCGCGAACCACAGCGCTTGTGTTAACGTTCCGTAGTAATTTATTCTGGGACCCTTGATTGATCTCCGCATTGTTGTTATCGGTTGTGTTTCAGAGTTCGATTTCGTAATTGCATACCGGGTTCAAAAAAACCTTGCATAGCAGAATCTTGTTGGGCAAGGAAAGTTGAGACCCCTTACTCGATATCCAGTACATCCTTTTAAATTTAGGTCAAGCAGTTTCCTTTTCTCCCTTACATGATCTCTGTAAGTTAACCGACCATTAAGGAGTAAATCCAGAGCCTTACTTTACTGGCACCGAGATATAAACAGGATTTAAAAAAAAAATTATTTACCGTCTCGACTAAATTGAAATAACTTCTGAAATAAATGTCTGAAAAATGTTTAAAGCGTTAATCGTAATTTGAATTATTAAACCTAAAACGAAGTGTTAAAACAATTTATGTATACTTATGAAAATTTGAATTTCAAAGACATTTATCTTCAAGTACTATAGTACATAATATCTAATTTGTACTAAAAACAATCGATGAATACGGTTAAAGTTTAATGGAAAAAGAGATGACACTTTGAGTAAGACTTAGATTTCATAAGAAAGCTACCTGTTGTAATGGGTACCATGATTCGACTTCCGGAAAACTTCGACATATCGTCGCGTTTACATCTCTCTGAGGGTTCACATCCCTCAGAGCCCAAAACCACCGTCAGTTCAAAAGTTTATATATATATATATATATATATAAAATTTTGCGGACACGATAACTGCCGTAATTTTCCGCCAATCACTTTCACATTGATACATAAAATATAACGACCTAAAGAAGGTGGAATTGGGAGGGGGGCTTTTACGCTAAAACAAAATATCGCTATAACTTCCTTACTAAGCAAATTATCAAATTCGTTTAAAAAACCTATTATTCTTTAGATAAGGACCTAAAACTTATGTAGGTAAAGTTTTTCGATATCACCAACCACTGGCCCCGGGGGCCGAAAGATGGGGTTTCGAAGACAAAAGAAATTATATCTCTCTTAACAGGCACATTATCGAATCCGTTTAAAGTGGTCGTTAGTTCTCTAAACATTACCTAAAACTTTTGTCTGAGACAAGTTTTGATATGACCAACCCTTACGGTAAGGGATGACCAAAATATTGCTGGAATTGTAAGAAGATAGGGTTTGTCGTACGCTAAACATGGGAAAGGTTTTTTCACGTACAACCGTTGTCGTACTGAGTAAATTTGAATATTTTTCTTAACTTTAAGGTGGAAATCTTTTTTATCCCCTACTTTCCTTTTTCCTGTTTAGCCTCCGGTAACTACCGTTTAGATAATTCTTCAGAGGATGAATGAGGATGATATGTATGAGTGTAAATGAAGTGTAGTCTTGTACATTCTCAGTTCGACCGTTACTGAGATGTGTGAGGTTAATTGAAACCCAACCGCCAAAGAACACCGGTATCCACGATCTAGTATTCAAATCCGTGTAAAAATAACTGGCTTTACTAGGACTTGAACGCTGGAACTCTCGACTTCCAAATCAGCTGATTTGGGAAGACGCGTTCACCACTAGACCAACCCGATGGGTATTTTATCTCCTACTTAGCACCAGTGAACACTACTTCCGTAGTGTTCACTTCCCTTTCTAATAAAGGGATTTATTAAAAACAAAAAACTAACAATTTTTAATTTGATCTCTCTTCCTTGCTTTATTAATATACATACTGACTAATATTACATATGTAATTCCTGTTGTGAGACAAAAGTCTCCAGGGTAAGCAGTAAAACAGTAAAATTTCAATTCAATTTGGTCTCATAGAACGGAGCGTCATTCTGGAGTTTATTCTATCGTCCTTCTCTTGCCGTGTTTCAATCGTCGATCTTCCAACTGCCTACACCAACTGTTCTTCGGTCTTCCTCGTTTCTTGACTGGCGGGATATCAAGAGCCATTATCTTTTTCATAACACTTGAAGGGTGGTGAGAATCAACCTTTTCGAACCAATCGTTTCGCTCTCGAGAGATTTTCTCCGCCACTGACTCTTTTATTTGAAGGGAGCCTCGTATTAGTGCAAATAAAAGAGTACAACTTTTAATTTGATATATTATTTTACAATAAAATACTACTGTAATGAATTTAAATGTAATAACTGAAAGTACATAATCACGATTACAAATAAACTTTGAATAATCAGAATTGAAACTGAATACGCGTATTTCTGAATAATACCGGTCGATTAACATTAAATCGATTGTTATTCTACTATACTTACTTAAATGGAGTTTTATTTAAGCGAATTACACATAAATCAGTCAAGTATTAAATAAATCAAATAATGTTGCTACGTAATACAATCTCACGAGTTTAATGAGACAAGGAAATGTTCAACCTTAATCTTATAGAAATTTATAACTCTTTCAAATTAATATTGTTAATTAATATTGTACAGCTCTAGTAGAATTAAGCGATAATTTTACATAATTAAATATCATCAGCTCATAGAAAATTGATATCAACAATTTTTGATCGGTTTTCTGTAATGTTACAAATCCTGTGTTCTATATGAAGGTTACGAAGTTTAGGAAGCGTATCTAAACGTCGGTCCGTTTCTTCTCCAACCAAAGTTATTTCTAAAATTAATATTAACGAACACAACACTAGGGAAGTATTTTTCGGGCTTTGCTCGCTGGAAAAACTTATAAAAAATAAAAAAAATACAGAAAAGAACAAATTAGTGAAGGGGGCATAAATTTTATTTAATAGAACAAAGAATGTCTTGAGATTAATTTACTCTTTTTAAAAACACAATTAGGTTTTTCAAAACGTATTTAAAAAGTATATAAAAATGGTACATCCTCCTCCCACCCACACACACACACACACACACACACACACACATCTACAAAATAAAAATGTAAATGATCGTCTGTTCAAAATCTTAAAACTCCGAAAGTTCTTCACCGATTGCTTGAAATTGTGAGACAATGTTGCATTCGCATACGCGCGTGTTTTTATATATCTACATTTATATACCTAAGATGTCCACCTGTTAGAGATACAAACATGCTTTTTTTGAGAAACAGCGCTATCTGGTGTACGTAAAACCAACACACGCTATACTAAATATTTTACGATTCCATTTCAATGTGTCCGATATGTGTGTCCGCTGTAGACTAAAATACTACTGAACCGATTTACGCGCGGGGAAAAGGGAGAAAGGAAAACATCGGAAAAGGGAAAAAACGAAAAAGGTAAACGGAAAGAAGGTAAAATGGTAAAATGGGAAAAAAGGTGAAAACCGGGAAAATTAAAAACGGGAAAAGGAAATCGAAGGGAAATAAGGGAAAGAGAAATGGTGTTGGAAAGGGGAGGGAGTGGGGAACGGTGTAAGGGAAAGGGAAACTGGGTAAAGGGAAAATGGGGAAGAGAAAGGGAATATGGCAAAAATGAAAATGGGGGAAAAGTAAAAGGAGAAAGGGAAAGGGGTAAAAGGGAAAGGTTAAATTTTGTTAATGTTTTATCAAACTTTCAAGTGCATTGCCGGGTCTGCTAGATATTTATATATAATATTTTTATTTTTATAATATGAACACATCATATTTACCACTGTATCAAATAAAATATTATTTCCACATACTGTCAGAATAAAAAGCTAAGAACGTTTATCTTACTGTAGCGCTTTCGGAGTGCCACTACATCTTCAGGAGTAAAATTTATAAATTACATATTAATTAAAATAGAATAAAATTAAAATAAATTTCATCAGTATGCGTATACTGTGTCAATAAATTAAAATCTCTGTTCCTTATAATAGCTTGATAATGGGCATTTTACGAGTATATTAAATTATTTATTTATTATATCAGGTCTGCCGATTTAAACGTTATAGTAACGTATTCGATTCGATTATTATAATATGAGTAGTACAGTATAGTATGGTAATCGAATATTATAAGTCGATATTAATTTTTATATCTGCTTATAAAATATTTTCCCAGCCCACCGCTTTCTTTATTATTGTAATTTATTTCTAATATTCTAATTTATAAATATCAGTAACCTTATGTTTATCGTTTAAAATATGTTCTGTAAGTTTGAAAATTTAATATTTCATTTTTTATAATCGTTAAAGCGCTCCGAAAATCTTTTAATGAAAAATCTGGTGGTTTTTACTTATGTACATACGACCGCAATCATTGCATTTGATTTTATAAATATCACAAAATTCAAGTTTGTTAATCATTCTTCTTCTGTAAATCATACTTTATTGGTATATGTTGTGTTTAAAAAACGCTACATCCATTTTTGTGAAATACGGAGTGTATCGCGAAGTTCTCCCGGGACTTTCATTACTTTTTAATATTTATTTATAAAAATCGGATAAACTATTGTCAAGATAATTATATAAATTAAATTTATTCATTTACGTAAAATTTATAGACGTAATATATCAACAAAATAATATAAAAATAATTACACATATATAAAAATAAGAAAAGAATATATTACCGTTTCTATATGACTATTATTGCCGGTGCTTTGAAATTACTATAGAAAAATGAGACTCGTACATTATATCAAAACTAAGTCTCAGTTAATAGGTTATAAGAACATTACTCCGTGCATTATTAAAATTCGAAATATCGATTGCATGCAGAATTTTAATTCTAATTTTCAAACATAGGATTTATGTACTTAGTTATTACCTCTTCAGAAATATTTCCAGAAAATAGAATAGTTTCTCTTATAAATAACATTTCAGTTTTTTAATTAAATAGTTTTTTTTTTTATTAATCGTACGAGAAAAGATTTATTTAAAAAATTTAGTGCTCGTATTAGACAGTAATAAATTTTAATTTATCTCGAGAGATTATACGACGTCGGTAGATGCTGTTATTATTAAATTTACGTACTCCTGTAAATTACAAAGGTTCTAGAATATACCTATAATTACGTACAAATAAAAAATAGTTCAAATACAAAAAATGGAAATTTGTGAGTCCAACTCTATGGAGTTGGAAGATTACTACGTTGAAAAATAAAAAATTCTGAAAAATCCTATGTTTACTCCGTCACTTCAAGTACTTTTTTAACAATCTTTGAAAATAATTTAATTGTTACTTTGAAAAATTAATCTGTAACAAAATTAAAACGTGCAAAACATACATCCTACTCTACTAAACGGCATTTATATGTGTGTCTTTGTGTCCGTCCGCCTTAGCTTAGCACCGGAATGTACCGATCACTAGCGAAAAATCCCGATTTGTTAGTACGTGCTGCTCAGTCACTTGTTATATTATTATATCAAAACTAGCAAAACAATAAAATTATTAAGGCTTCGGCGAGAGTTTGCAGTCAAATGAAAACATCAAAAATCGAAAATCAAAATTCAACTATTTATTTATTTATAGTTCTTCAAAAAGACATTGTCCGAATCAAAAAAGTACAGATATGTATAAAAGCCGAGACAATAATCGTTATATTTTTCCTACTTCATTTTTTCAAACACAAAATATAAAACAAATACGAAATCATCGACAAATAATTGGAGATAAACAATTTTTTTTTTATACTTGTATAAATATTTAATAACACAAATCATATAATAAAAAATTCGTCAAATTTTCTCAAATATACTGATTGAAAATGCAAATACTCTTGCCGGCCCGATTTCATGATTCATAAATCCTAATAATTCATTTCATTTTTATATAATATCATATCATTTCTAATTTTTTTGTTTAATAAACAGTGTGACGTTAGAGTAGAATATTTCATTCAATGCTTTCGCTCTACCAAGGTGTATACGACAGCGTTACAACTATTATAAACTGAATTTCTTAAAACAGTTGAAGCAGATTCCACGTACTTTAAACCAAAGTCTCTCTGTCAACCGCAGGAAACAATTAATTGTTCTTAGAATGACTAAAACTATTCTACTCGGTATCAAACGAAGAAACTGCTCCAGATCAAATAGCAACCTAATTTGTAAAATTTTCAATTGAAATGAGTAACACGTATAGAGAAGATAGTTTTACGTAATATGAAAATAATTTCTCCGACATGAAAAAAGGTTATGATTATTTAGTTTTTAGAAATAAAACAAACGACTACAATAATAAAACAATTTGTTACATCTGTTATAACAAAATATATTTTATTTTATAATCACAATAATAATTTTTATTTAAATTACTTGTTGAGCCAATAAAAAGCATAAAAAATGGTAAACATCATGAAGATTAAAAAATTCACGCATTATACTAAGACACGGTAAAATTGCGAAAATCTTACAAAGACGAGGTAGGTTGAAAAATCAGTGTAGTATTTCCTTTTTTTTAATTTATGATGAGTACAATGCGATTGACAAACGTTTAACTTAATAGTTAACATTATAATACAATTTATACAGTAAATGATATTTAGTATGGATTAAAAAAAAAAAATTCTCCTTTTTTTTACAATTAAAAAATTCTACTTGAAAAGGAAATCACCAAATTGAATCGCAGTTTCTTTTATAAAAAAAAAAAAAACATAAATAAAGAAAATATAGAAATTAGTAATTGGGATTTTTAAAAGATTTAATTTGTTAAATTTAAAAATGTAATTATGGTGATCTAGGAGCAAAGAAAAAAGAGCGTAAGGAAAAGGTGTCCTAATACGTAGAAGCTCATTAAGAATGAATTAAAAACAAAAAAAATGAACGCTTAGATATCACAATATTTTACTTAAATTGCTTTTTTACAAAAGCATTTGATCGGATGTTTTGTGTATAATTCTGTAGTGTACTTTGTTAAATAGGAATAAAAAAAGGCTGCTTTTAGTTTGTTAAAAAACTACGGTACAACGAAGTTGTAGAATTTTTCACTTTCATTCCTGCTCTTCTACGTAATGTAAATCATTCGTTCTGTGTGTGTGTTTTTTTTTTTGCCAACAGTAAACATATATAAATAATTAAAACAATTGTTTATAGAAATCTACGGGAACACTTTTAACGTAATTTTTTAATTAATTAATTTCTTTATTAGTACATTTTTTCATTAGACGAATTTTACTCTAGGTTATCTTTTTGAATAAATTTTATACGCGTTTATACGCTACTTATTAATTGTATACGTTCACTTTATTTATAAAATATAATTCTTCACAGTTATCATCATCTTACGGTTACCTATTGCGAGATAATATAGTTATTACACCGTTTCTATTTCCGTTCTCTTTAATTTCCAAATGGAATTTAATTTTTAAATAACTCCCAATTTTTTTTTAGATCATCTACAATTTTTACGCTTTTCTGTTCATTCCTTTTTGAACTCTTTGGTAAAATAGAGTTCCAACGGGTTTTCAATTTGACAAAAACACTTTTATTGTAAATCTTGTCGCTATTGTCTTAAAGGTTTTTTGCGTTATAAAAAAGTTCGAAAATTTATTAAATACTTCTTTAATCTTAACATAAGTTATGTAGTTTATTTAAATTAGGTAAGCGTAATCAAGCGATGTGCAAAGATTCATTTTTTTGCCTCTGGGTATGTTGGCATTGGTGTCGGTGTAGAGAGTATAAAAGATGAGAAGGTAATTAACCGTTTTGCGGTAAGAGATAACATTTAAGTCTTCAATAAATGTGTGTATATGTGTTTAGCTCCACTCTGGAGCTGCAAAAATACAGTTCCCTCACCCGCGTCTAAAAAATTCCTCGCAACTACGCGTACACTGCGCTTAAAAAATTTAGATAACTGTACACGCTAAACGTAACATTATGTAAGTGGATACTTCAAATCTAACTATTTTTCCACACAATAATTATTTATTTCAGTTAAAAATTTCTAAATATTGCAATTCGGGTTTTTATTTCATTTTTACTTAATCTTTTGTCGACACTGAACTTAAGTATTTGTACCGTTTTACTTCCTTGTTTTGTTGCAATAGGATTACTATCTCTTACTTCATTCCTTTTGTATATTACTATTCTATTTTTGTTTATATTTTTTAAATATTCATGTCCCCCTAAAATAATTACGTTACCCGGAAACCACAGACAATCTACTTTCATTCCTCTGGGACTGATTCCTTACTCCGGAGAATTTTTTATCGTATTTTCAACATACATCAAAAACGTAGGGGTTAAGAAGCAGCAGATCTTTGCCTTACACTCCCCTGGAGATCAAATCATTATGTTTATTTCATAGTCGTTTTCTTATTCTACTAAAATTGTTTAATAAAATTATTCTCCTACTTATTATCTTTCCAAAATATTCTTTCTCTTTTAAATATTTGAAACTGTTTATCTTGTTCAATCGGAAAAATTTTACTTTCATTTTTAGAATTGTTTCCTTTTTTATATATCTCTCAACAATAGCCCTCGCTTAGTACAATTGTATCTATTGCATCTCTTCCTTTCATTTTTTTCAGTTTTTCTTTTCTAGCGGCTGGATACTACCTTATACCGCTATCCAAGGATATCTAAACGAAAAGGTATTTTATCTCCAGAAATGTTTAACTGAAGAAAAAACTGTGCTTTAATAACATAGCTTAGAAAATAATGGGGTATTCTGTTGCCTTTCGGCTATCAACTACTCGTAATATAGAGAACAGACTTGGGAGACTCCCTTTTCACGAAGAAAAGTTAATAGATACAATTAATAACGTGTGCCTACTGAATAAAACTTCTATTAATACTTTTAAGTAAGGCTTGAATTTAATTCTAGTTTAACAAAAAGGAAATTAAAAAACTAAAAAGAAAAGAGTTGTGTGTATATATATATATATATAAGACCAACAAGAAGAAGATGAAAGAAGACAAAAGTTCCCTCGCCGGCTTAACGTGGGACCTCCCAGTGGATGCCAACATCCCCGCCGGAGCAGCAGGCCTGGCCGGCCAGCGAAGGGACAGTGCCTTCCAGCTCCAGCTCGCCAGGCTTCAATCGCCCTGGCCGGCGGACTAAGCAGCAGTAGCTGGCCCAGCGTGGGATCGCTCGGGCAGAACCGCGTCGGCCGCGCCGTCGAAGGACGACCGAGGCCGACCCGATACTGCGGGGCCACCATTGCCACGCTGCAGTGGAGACCCAACTGCAGCTAATGGAAATCCTGGTCTGAGGTCAATGGACTCAACGCAACTCCCACGCTACGTCGAAGACCAGCTTCCGGACCCAACAGCTCTTCTCAGAGTTAACGCAAAAAACGGTCCTTTTCAGGGTCAACACAAGGTTATGAATTACGAGCCGTCGAAGCCATTCGACGACAACAGCCCTTCTCGGGGCTACCATAAAGTTAGTATGTGCCACGTGCCGTCGAAGCCATTCTGCGACTATATATATATATATATATATATATATATATATATATATATAGAATGGCTTTGTTTAATTCATGAGCTGATTATGTAGATAATTAAAATTTACGTTTAATTATTCTTAAATTCTACGAGCAGCTTTGTGAGAAAGTTGCACAATTTAAAACATACAAAAAGTACTTTATCACTGGATCTCGTACGGCAACTTGGCTGTATTCTCCATTAAAAATAATCGGAAAATACAAAATTATCTATAAATTAAATACTTAAAAGATATATATATATATATTAAATTAAAAATTTATCTAAAACAATTTGTAATTAATCATTAAGAAACAGAATACGTTAATATTTTTCAATCACAATAGCAACGTAAAATTTAAACTGCAATGGTAAGTATTAGTCACAGAATGGTTTTTATATGTGTGTGTCTGTTTGTGCGAGTATGTTATAGAAAATAAAAATAAGAGATGAATGTAGCTGGTTGGATACAACTCTCAGCTTGTCATCTTTCCTCTTCTTTTAGGCGCCAAGTGAATAAATGAGAATAAAGAACACGAAGAAATAGAGGAAAAAAGAAGTAGCCTAGAAGGGACAGATAAAAAGAGAAAAGAGGTAGACAAGATAGAATATGAATTATATATTGAGAGCTTCCTTGCCATGCAACACGGTACTGAAATTTTCATAACGTTCCCAGTAGTTACTTTCAAGAACACAGTACTACGTCTCATTTCTGAACACTTCTCAGAATATAAATTTGTTTAAAATCTAATAACATTTATTTTTAAATATCTACTTAAAATGTTTAAGTTTATAATAATAAGTATCATTAAATCTTTAAGTTTTATTAATTTTATAATCGGGAAATTTTATTTTCAAATTTTAGTTATACATTAAACAACGATTATTAACAATTATATTTCGGTAAAAAACTTTAACAATAAAACTACTTTCCATTAAAATGATAAGTAACAAATCAACCTAATTAAAACCTTTTGAACATCAAAAATAAAATAATTCCCAATAAATGTAATGAATTATTTTACAAATTTTTATCTAAAAAGGGAATAGTTCTCGGCTTCACCCGGATGGTTTCATACACAACCTGTACTTATTCTCAAAAGCGGTAAATATTCCCGTAAAAACATTGTAATAACGAGAAAATAAATCCGAATACAATTTTTATAAACTTTAAATTGATTTAGCTGTTCAAGTTAATTTCTGTTGTTTTATGTCACATTTCCTATTCTTATGGAGTCTACACGATATGAGTAGATTTGAAGTGTTCAACACGATTTTTTACAGTCTACACTCTTTCGTGACAAAAGTGTACTTGTATTCTTGATTTAATGAGACTAAATATATTTTCTAATGTTTGATAATCTTTTATTGATATTTACCTACTAATTTTTTATTGAACTAATGTCAAGGAAGTTGCTTGCCACTAGAGCGCATTAATATCTTCTCTTTTCAACAATTTTTTTTTGTATAGTGAAAGAATACAAAAAAAATATTTATTAGCATACAAAAACTTTTTATTTCTTTGTGAAAGCAGTTTGTTGAGTTACGTAAACGGAATCCATCACTTTTTGATATCCCATCTACGATCACTATTGAACAGGAGCCTAAAATATGACGACTTTTTAATGGGAATTTGATTGTTGACTATGGATTACCGGTAAGTTTCCATTTGTTAGCTTATTTTAACAATTCTTTGTACCTGAACATAAATATGTGGTTTATTGGAAAATTTAACATTTATAAATTTTTCCCGTTTAATTAGAATGGAATCGGGTTTAAATCGTTTTTTTTTTCATATTTTTGCTATTCAAAACTACGTTTTAGTCGTTTAGTTGATTATCTCCAGTGAAAAATTGCTGCAAGTACATTATTTGGCGGAATAACTCTCAATTTCAGTTTTATTTTTTCGTCAGAAAAAATCTTTTTTATATCTGTACTTGTCGTTTAATTCAGGTCAAAAAAATCATTTTCTTTAAGCTAATTTATAGTAAAATTCAAAATACTAAACCCAGTATCACGCTCAAAACCAATTATTCGTTCGCTAACATTTGTGTGCTCCGATACATATTTTCGATACCTCTTAATGGCATCCTAACATTTTAGCGTTGAACAAAGTAAAAAAATAATAAATTAACAGTTAATGTAATCCAGCTTACCAGCACGTTGATATGTACTCTAGATCTTTCGGGCTACCCGAAAGCCATCATCAGAAGTTAAAATTAATATATTTTATAAAAAAATCATAGTTAAAAATTTAAAAAAAACAGTCATGTCTGTACCGGTCCTACGAGTATACAGAATGAATATATATGTATTCTAGTGGATTAAAATGAAAAAAAAAAACGAAACCATGTTATCAAAGAAATAATTACTAAAATAGAATATTACTTCTTTGTATTTGTTTAAAATATTTTTAAATAACATATCGTCTTTAAAAAATTTTTGTTTATTAATTAAATTTTTATTATTACAATATAAATTATATTTTTCTAAATTAGAAATATTATAAACAATTAAGATTTTAATGAAATTATTATCCCTGCATATATGGCCGTATTCTATTATATGTTTGGCAAAGTTATAGTTTACTAGTTTATTTTTAATGCTAAAATCGTAAATTTTTCACACGCGCTCTTTAGCACGAGTGGAAAATTTACGAAAATTGGTCATATTGACGTATATCATGTCGCAATCATCACAAACAAGACTAAATATTCGCTGTTTATCAAATTTTTAATCATTCTCATATGATTTTTTATTGAAATTACCATTAATATATTTAATTCATTTGTTATTTGTAACGTATGCAGATGTTAACCCATTTTTTTAATATATTTTTTTCAGTTTTTTGACTAAAATGTGTATATTCAATTTTTTATGTGTATTTTAACCTTTATATAAGGTAATAATTTTGTTTTGTTATTTATATTAATTTTTTTATACAATTTGTTTATAGTACCAGCATTGTAACCGTTAGCAACAACAATGTTTTTAATTATTTCTATTTCTTTATTTAAGGAAATTTTATCATGTTTCAGGTATTTTATGGCTCTATATAACAATAAATTGGTAAAGCTTATAACAATACATGGTAAATTTGATGTATTTATCAATTTTATTAAATTCGTTTAATATTATGTTTGATTCATTTTGAACATTTTCATTGTATATAATTATAGTGTCATCTATATACCGTTTATACAATAGTATATTATGTCGAGCCAAAATTTTATCGATACAAAAAATTTGCCATGGAGATAGAAAATAATAATTGTTTAAACTTTTTGGATATAAAAATACGTAATAATAAAATAGACAACAAAATAAAATCAGAAATATATCGTAAAGACACATTAAATAACACAATAATTAATTATCATCATTCATTTCATCCATGGTCTCTAAAGATGGCTGTTTTTAATTTATTGTTATATAGAGCCATAAAATACCTGAAACATGATAAAACTTCCTTAAATAAAGAAATAGAAATAATTAAACAATAGTTTAAACAATTATTATTTTCTATCTCCATGGCAAATTTTTTGTATCGATAAAATTTTGGTTCGACATAATATACTATTGTATAAACGGTATATAGATGACACTATAATTATATGCAATGAAAATGTTCAAAATGAATCAAACATAATATTAAACGAATGTAATAAAATTGATAAATACATAAAATTTACCATGTATTTTGTTGCTAACGGTTACAATGCTGGTACAATAAACAAATTATATAAAAAAATTAATATAAATAACAAAACAAAATTATTACCTTATATAAAGGATAAAATACACATAAAAAAATGAATATACACATTTTAGTCAAAAAATTGAAAAAAATATATTAAAAAAATGGGTTAACATCTGCATACGTTACTAATAACAAATAAATTAAATATATTAATGGTAATTTCATTAAAAAATCATATGAGAATGATTCAAAATTTGATAAACAGCGAATATTTAGTCTTGTTTGTGATGATTGCGACATGATATACGTCAATATGACCAATTTTCGTAAATTTTCCACTCGTGCTAAAGAGCGCGTGTGGAAAATTTACGATTTTAGCACTAAAAATAAACTAGTAAACTATAACTTTGCCTAACATATAATAGAAATACGGCCATATATGCAGTGATAATAATTTCATGAAAATCTTAATTTGTTTATAATATTTCTAATTTAGAAAAATATAATTTATATTGTAATAATAAAAATTTAATTAATAAACAAAAATTTTTAAAAGACGGTATATTATTTAAAAATATACTAAACATAAATATAAAGAAGTAATATTCTATTTTAGTAATTATTTCTTTGATAACATGGTTTCGTTTTTTTTTTTTTTTCATTTTAATCCATCAGAATGCATGTATATTCATTCTGTATACTCGCAAGGACCGGTACAGTCATGACTATTTTTTTTTTTTTAATTTTTAACCATGATTTTTTTAAACGTTTGTTTTTAAATATATCAATTTTAACTCATGATGGTTTCCAGGTAGGCCGAAAAATTTAGGGTACATATCAACGTGCTGGTAAGGTGGATTACATTAAATGTTATTTATTCATTTAACATATCAGCGGTACCATGTTTGAGAAATTAAAAAAAAATTATAATAACACTAAAAATAATAATAAGTAAATATCGTTTATGTTTAACTGGAGTAAATTTCCACAAAACATTACTTAATACAAACTAGTTAGAAAATCTAAACAAAGAAATGACACATATATTACAAAAAAAAAAATAATAATAATAATAGAAAACGGGTTTGTTCAAACACTGCGGCCACAATATGCAAAGAAATATATAATTTCCCGCGTTCTAATTAATTTGTGCTTTCATTGTAGATACAAAATACAATACAGATATTACCATTAAGACTCTTTTTATACAAATAATTACTTCTTACAATTTTTTTCTTCAAATTTTACGTTCATTAATACTTCTCACTTTTTTTTTTTTAAACTCCCTAAGACGACCAGCCCACGCTAAAAAGCTTAACACAGTCGCCTCAGGGTTTCATGGCAGCGCAGTCTGCCCTCCCTAGCTCGTCCGAACTCGGACATCCCATCGGGGTTTCTCGTGCCTCCTCGAAAACATACTAATCACCTCTTCCGGTCATCAGAATTTTTCTCCGCAGGAGAGCACCCTTCCAGTCCCTATTGTACCTGATCGAGACACACATTTCGTTTGCCCTTCACAGTTACGCGTCCCCCCATGCACACCTCGAGGGTCCCCCATACCATCATCGGGGAGCTCCGAGCCACCCACTCTTGCGCGTGAGTAGGCCCGAACACCCTAGGCATAGAGGCTGCCTCCCTGGCCCCTACAAGCATCAAGATGGACTTGTACCTGTCCTCGATCCCCCACGCATACTTGTTGCGCCATGCCTCCTTCGCCTTCAGCGGTAGAGCACCGCACACAATATCCCCCACTCCTTGTCCATCGGTATATCCGGCGGCATAATCCAACAACAACTAAGTAAACACATTTCGACGCCTCTTTTGACATCGAGGGCCGTGTGCACGTCAAGGGGGTGCCTCCTGCCTCTTCGCTGTTAGTACGAGACGAGCCATTCTCTCTACCTCCCTCCATCCATTCTCACTCTGGAGCATGTGTCCGACGATGTTATCTGGTGTTAAGGCCACCGGAATCTGACGTCTCTCGTTCTCCCACCTGACACAGTCGAACCAGATGTGTTCGGCTGTGTCAGCTGTCGCACAGTACCTGCAACCCGCCGTTCTCCTCCTCTTGAAGCGATGCAGATAGCTATCAAAGTTCCCATGGCCCGAAAGTAGTTGAGTGAGGCAGTATCCAACTTCAAATACTTTTCACTTACTTTTTTATAAAACAATTCTAAGCTAATAAAACAAAAATATTATTTTCATTAATTTTTTTTAATAAATTTTAATACCCAAATAATAGTATGAATGTAATGTAATAAATAATTAGTTCAATAATTAACCAAGAAATAATCTAAATTGGATTGTTCGGATAAAAATACATTTTCAACCTTACAACTGACGGAATCATTAAATTTTAAGCTTTAGTAAATACGAAGAAAGTTCATCAACAAAACTGTCACCTCACTTTTAGTTTTATTTGTATTTTATGCATTATAAGACAAAATCTTGAAATTTATGATTAAAAATACGAAGGTGAAAAACCAGTGAAATATTTTTTCCGCAATACCACTTACGAATTCCCGTTATATACAGAGTGATACAAAGAAACGGGAAATTTAAAAAATTAAATAACGTTAATGAAAGATTTTTTTTAGAAAATGAATTTTATTTCATGTAATTGTACAAATGTTGCCATTTTAGGATACATACATTTTTGTTTATTTTTTAAAGACGACATCTTGCATGTGACCTCCTCTTCTACGTAAACACTCACGAAGTCTCTTCGTTAACTTGATCATGGTTTGACGTAACATCTCAACTGGAATTTCCGCAATTGTTTCTCGGATCTTTGCCTTCAGTTCTTCCGCTGTAGCAGGTCTAATGTGCAACACTTTGCTTTTAAGGTGACACCACAAAAAGTAATCGCAAGCTGAGAGATCAGGCGATCTGGGAGGCCATCTAATGTCACCGTTTCGTGAAATGACACGTTGTCCAAACAATCGGCGTACAGCTGCCATCGATATTCGTGCAGTACGTGACGTTGCTCCGTTTCGTTGAAACCAGGCTGTGTTAAGAATCGGTGGAAATCTCTTTTATTGTTCAACAACAAAGGGTTTCAAGCACGGCTACGTAACGAGCCGACGTCGCTGTAATCGCAAGACCGTTGTCATCCTCCAAAAAATAAGGGCCTATAACACCGTAAGATGACATAGCACACCAGCACACCACACGGTCATTTTTTGGCTGTGTAACGGACGCTGGTGTAGCTGCGTAGGATTTTATTGTGCCCGGTATTTGAAATTATGCTCGTTAACAAATCTACTGAGGTGGAAATGCGCTTCGTCTGACATCCACAGTTCGTGAAGAAACTCTTCGTTATCATTTATCTTCTGAACCATTACATTACATAATTGGGCTCGCACAACTGCATCGTTCGGTTTCAGTTCTTGAACGATCTGCAACTTGTATGGAGGAATTGCAAGTCTTTCACTAACATTCTTCAAACACTTGAACTATGCGATTGTAAAGATGCTGAGAGACGACGGATTGACCGATGTGGACTTCGTGTGACATCATCTTGTAAAGCTTGAACATTCTAACGGTTCGCTCACGGCCTGGAGGTTTCTTTTTCATTGCCGAACCGGTTTCCTCAAAATTAGATATCCATGCTTTAATTGCACGTGCTGATGGAACACGGTCGTGCCGTCCCAGATTAAAATGACGGCGAAATTCTCTACGCGCTTCCTCCATACTGTCATTGTTTTTGTAAAACGCTTTGATAGCAGCAAATGCACGTTGCGCAACACTCCAACGATCCATGACAACTAAATGGCAGGTTAGGTTAGAGAAGCTGGCGCCACTTATCAAGTGGTGCCAATCTCCCACGGCTACCGACACAACTTTCAAAATTTCCCGTTTCTTTGAATCACTCTTTATTATGTAAGATGATTATCGAAAAATCCCGTTTTTAAAAAGATTGGCTAAAAGTGAAAATTAATGAATATTCCCAGGTAATATTTTGAAACACAATAAAAACACGTAATTTAGTATGTTAGGGGACACATTTTTACTTAACTCACCGGATTGGTCTAGTGGTGAACGCGACTTCGCAAATCAGCTGATTTGGAAGTCGAGAGTTCCAGCGTTCAAGTCCTAGTAAAGGCAGTTACTTTTATATGGATTTCAATAATACGTCGTGGTTACCGACATGAACAGACATTAACATACCAAAATGAACAGACATTATTTTCAGCAAAACAATTTTTTTCTAATTATAAAAAAAATAAATTAAAAAAATGTGGAACCGATAAAAAGAGTTATCTTCGATTTCTTCTTTTGGAGTGCGAGTGAATTATGATGAAATTTCACGTTAATATTTTTATTAAAAGTTTAAATAGACTATGAAAAGTTTTAAAAATCGATATTTTAAAGATTTAATTAGTTCCCCCACCCGCAATATTGCCCCCAAAGGATTTCTTTTGAGGGGTCACTGGCAGGACTGCTATGCCAAGGAAGACATTAAAAAAAATCTGTGAAAAATTTGTAATATATAGTTTTTTTCTATTTTTGGGATAGGGAAAATTTTGAGACAAATTAAAAAAAAAAAGAACGGTACGATAAGCATACACGCGTATACTGAGCTTAATATAAAGTGGGGAGAAGATTTTTTTTCAGCAAAGTTTTGAGAAAATTTATTATCAAAAACTATTTTTCCCATCTCCTGTAGATATTCGCACCAAAATTTTATCAACAATTTGTCCTTATTTCTGTACACAATTTCATTAAAATCGGTTTATCAGTCGAAAGTTATTAAGCTTTCAACACGCCGACACACGAACATAATATGTACCTATGTACGAACATTCCCCTGCTTTTTTGCTTTTTGAGATCCCTGGGTCATGAAACGTCGAGAAACAAAAGCCCACCTCATTTTTCGCGTCATTACCATACGTTTTTCTTCTTGCAGCAAAGCAAGAAAATTAAATATAATAAAAACAATTGATATTAAATTATATCTAATCGTTGATGAAAATACATTTTAATCTATACACCTTTTAACACATTTGTAAAAAAAAAATTTTTATATTTTGGGCTAGGGTTATCAACATCTTGTAAAAATAGTTTTCTGTAATTTCCTCAATTATTTCAGCAATTACAAAAAAAATGTTAGTCGGAAGAAACGTTTCTTCTTTCGAAAACGTACGAGTATTTTACAAATGTTGACTGTGAACTAAATCTAACTTTTGATAAAAAACAAAACTAACCCCTATCATTATAGGTTATTAAATAAAATCATTTTTATTTACGTTTCTAAAGACTTATATACGAATAACTATTTCCGATTTAAAATCTAAAATAGCAGAATTAATGACGGGCGAGTCAATGAGGGCTTTTTAATTACAATTAAACTAATAATGTACGAAATAAAATTGGACTAAATCAGTAAACATTAATGATAATTTAGCCTATATTTATCCAGTTTCCAGGGTATAAAATAAATAAAACTAGAATATTTTGCAACGGACGCAGTAATGATATATCGATAAATAAGTACACTGTATTTGTTTATATCAAAATAGAATTAATTATAATGAAATCACGATAAACCAGATTTAAAATTTTATCTTAGGTAACATTCGTCGCATTATTTAATATTTTTGAATATTTTTTTTTTTTGCGTTCGTAATACATATACGTAATTTACAAAACTATGAAATTATG
Organism: Lycorma delicatula; assembly: GCF_047948215.1. Taxonomy (NCBI): domain Eukaryota; kingdom Metazoa; phylum Arthropoda; class Insecta; order Hemiptera; family Fulgoridae; genus Lycorma; species Lycorma delicatula. Next base: position 225,340,824 of record NC_134457.1, on the reverse strand, counting down.
CTGTTGCGCATTTTTTGTCATTTTACGCTCATTTTTTTTCTAGGGTTAGGTTAGTGGAGTACGGTAATTTTTTACAACCAAATTTTGTTTATAAAGCCAACATGAAAATTTAAAGCGTGTGAAAAATATTACATATATCCGAAATTCGAACACTGTACTTTCAGGAGAATGATGGAGACGTTACTATTCCTCAGATGAGAAAAAACAATATGATAAAAATATTAAACGGTTATGATATTTAAAGGTATGAAAACAGTCTTTAAACAATTTACTTAATGAAGATGCGTTTTAAACAAATGTCGCCTCAAATATTAAAAATTATATAAATTTACTTTCTGTTACCGAAAGAATTTTAATTAAATTAAATATTATTTCCTACGCGTAAACAAATGAACAATTTTTTCTTTACAAAGATAAATTTTTACGAAGAGATTTGCACTTAGATAAAAATGTATAAAATCCACTTTCGAAAGATTATACAGAAATATTTGACCCATGAACGTTTCTGTTTTTTAAACGGCCAAAATAAATGAGGTGATATTTTTAATCTAGAGGGCCAAAACGTCTATCCAATTTTAATTATTAAAGAGTTGTACGTAATTTAAATTTCGTTTCCATCGATTTTTATGCATAATGATAAATAAACGCGAAAATTATTTTTAATTTAAATGTGTACACCGCCTTCAGATGTATTTTTTAAACGTTATACAGTTTTTTGTCGATAAAGCTTTAGAGTTATAAAGCCTTTATTCAGAGGATCAGTATTTATTCGGATCAGTTGTTCGTAACTCAGTGTAACACATATTGAGGGAAAAAAATGAAAAATTTATTGAAACCAGCTTTAAATATATTTTAGATAAATTCTAATCGACTTTTTCATCGCAAAGATAGAAACATCATTTTATTAATATCAATTTAGTTTATTGTTCTTTCATACTAAAAATATTAAACGGCTTTACCGCTACCAAAAATTATAAAAATGTAATAAAGTTTTACCCGTCTACTTCTTTTATCAATAGCGACTAACATAAAATTGCTATTAAATAATAAACTATACTTAAAAACATGTCAGAAAAAAAGGTTAACTAAATTAGCGATTGTAATATTTTTTTAATATAAAATGACTTGTAAATAAAATAATTTTTTTTTTTCTTTGGGAACAAAACTAAAAATAAAATCTTGAAATTGTTAACGTGCGAAAAACTGGTTATGTTGAATAAATTTAATTCTGAGTTATTACGGAATGGATAAGACATTACTGCAACCGGCAAATACGTTAACATTCGCATTAGTGTAACGGTGAACGCGTTTTCCCAAATCAGCTGATTTGAAAGTCGAGAGTTCCAGCGTTCAAGTAAAGTCACTTATTTTGACACGGATTTGAATACTAGATCGTGGATACCGATGTTCTTTGGTGGCTGGGTTAACCACACATCTCTGGAACGGTCGAACTTGAGACTGTTCAAGAATTATACTTCATTTACACTCATACATATCATCCTCTGAAGTATTATCTGAAAAATAATTACCGGAGGCTAAACAGGAAAAAGGAAAGAATAAATACATTTAAGTTAAAGTGTAGCAAATGGCTCTAGTGTTTCAATATAGATCTTACGAAGTGTAACATTGCAGTTTAAAAAAATGCTTGTATGCGTTTTCCTGAAAAATTTTATTACATAATTATTTCCTGTAAATCAAAGATTCTTTTAAATATAAGGCGGTGATTTTTATTACTTCTAAATTCCACTCGTAAACTTAAAATTAGTGAATCGATTATTACATTGCTCCTAAACTCTTCAGCCGATTTTTATTTACAGGTAGCTATTATTCTGTAAATGATCGGTTTAATTTCACACTTTTTAATTCTATACCGTAATTAGAATAGACTAAAATCCTTTTAAGAAAGATTTAGTATTTTTTTCAGATAGTGCTTTAGTTCAAACATGAAAATCAAAAAAAATTGAGATAGCAAAAGAAACACGAGATAATAAAAAAACTCTTGCGCATTTCTGCGTAAGAAGACCCGCTTTTCGTATTTTATTCTGTTTCCTTTCGCCCTACTCAATTACATACCCCCAGTCATCACGAACCTCAAAGTAGGCATCGCCACCTGAATACGCCAAACAATATTGTTAACGATAGATATCGCATATAAAGAAACGTTAAATTTCGATTTGTATTTTCACAACGAACCACGCGTCTGACTTGCCCGGCTCAAATTTTTGATCTTAAATTAAGCGTAAGTCGACCCATCACCGTCAAATTTTAACGTGCACGACTTCAGGTACACTATTACAGCATATTTAAATTTCAATGATATTGATATTCTAGTTTTAAAGATTTTCAGACCACAAAACTTTATACATTGGACTATATAAAGAAGACACCGATTTAAATGAATGATATTTTCGTACTCATCGTGCTTCAAACGAAAAGAAAATTCGTTTTCACCTCCTGATTACTCTATCCGACCGAAATTAATACTCTAATTTACTTCGAAAAGTCGGTAAAAATCGTTGTTCCTGTTTTTTGAGGAAATGTAAACGGGATAGATCACCTTTACCTAAATCGTACTCTAGTGTTGTATCCACTTATTGAATATTCGCGGCCGTCACGGCATTCATAAGTGACAGGAGCGTAAAGTAGCTCAATAAAGGTAATCCCATACTACTGATATCAAGTCCTTTTAAAAGTTCCTTGGTAAAATCTGTTTTCTTTTGCTGAAATCATCAATCCACGCCTACATTCCATAAAGGAATAACGTGATAACAGCTGAGTTTGTTTGAAGGAGGCCTTAAAACATTTATTTTGATGAATATATTTCTTTTCCCTTGCTAACTCTTTACGAGTACATCATGACTTTCTTTAACCCATTCGTTTTCCTAATGCTCGATCCGTTTCTTCCGTAATGTGTATCGTCGTTCGGCCAAATTTTTATTGAATATTTGTAAAGTTTTGTGTGGGACTTACAAACTTACTGCAAACTCGATATATTTTTTAGTTTGATAAGGGCGTCTCTGAGTACGAACTCGCTCGAGAACACAAGTTTCTGTTTAGTGGCTACACAAAATGTACAGACTGAGGCGAATGCACAAATTGAGGTTAAGGCACTTCTTAGATGACGCCGGTCATTCTAATCCCTTCTTAAACATACACATGAATATAAAATAAACACGTATACAAACAAAAGCGTAATTTAATACAACAAAAAAAATTGCGAAATGTTACGGCAACTATTCAGCCGCTGATAAATTTTACTTGAAAATCCAAAAAACATAAAAGAAACAATTTTTTTTGTGATATCACAGATAACAAACCTGTTGAAGACAGTTCGGATATTGAAAACACAGGATGTAACTGAAAGGTATCATTTAGACACTGGTTCCTTATCCTTTTTTTCCATAAAAGTACAACGCTATCAAACACTGGGTACGTGACACAAAATTGGTAACTACGTTCTCATATTTTACAGAGCCTTGTAAAGGAACTGCCGAACAATTGAGTAAAATATAATTTTTATCTTTACAATTAGGGTAAGTTGATTTTACAGAAAATTATTGTATAATTACTTCATTTATATAAACTGTTTAATCTTATTAATTATTATTTTAATTTAGTAAAAATTAACATTTATACATTTTTGGAATATATTTTTAAATATATTTATAATATAAAACAATTTTTTAAATAAAAAATTGTTTATTTATCTAGTAGGTAATGGGAAGTTTACCTAACAGAGTTCTTTACAGGGCACATCGACCCCTACAATCATTATTCAAAATGCTGACAGCAAATGCACACATTCTACACGTACACGCACGCGTGTTCACAAAAAACCACTGGTACAAACATACATAAGTACACTCAAAACGTAATTATTTTCTAGCTAGGAAATGAAGGATACTTTAAAGTTACCAGGGGTAACGTGTATTGCTGCACAGGTGGATACTGAAAAGAATATTTAAAATACAAATAAACAAAAATTTACTGCTCGACGATTTAGAAGACTACATGGCTTATTCTAGAGTACTTAATTTACAACTGTCTGTATATAAATAAATAATTAAAGTATATTATTAAGATAAAAATAAATATTAAAATAATTATTTTTTTCTGTTTCTATGTAGGCTCTAACAAAATAAAGAAAAAAATAATTATTTAATGTTAATTAAAATAGGAAATTTCATATCAATTATAAAAGAAAGAAACGATAAACGATAATTGAAATAGTCGTTAAAAAACTTAAAAGCCGTTTATAAAAAATAAAGAAAAAAAAAACTTCATCTACAATTCGATAGTTAAACACTCATCATCATATGCATACAAATTAGTAAATTTAGTGTGAAAAAAAAATAAAGATCCTAAGAGACATCGAGCATAATATCACAATAATATTAATAATTATTTTTCTTTGTTTTGCAGTTTGTTTTCTCGGCAAAGGTGTGGTTCTCCATGGACTAGAGGTAAGCATCCCGGTCAGGCTTGGAATTTTCACACGCTACAAAAATTGTCATGTCTCTCATCCTCTGCACCAGAAAAAAAAATTATGCCGGATTCCATAACTACACTGTCTTTATTGCTTGAATTTCCGGATGAATTATTCACTATATTCTCTCTGTTTAATGTTCTGCTAACCTCCTCGGATCCCTTGTACCGTGCTTTCGTGATGATACTAAGTAACCTGCACTACAATACATAGTTGACCATATCATCTGGTAGAAAATCCATCCTAACCGAAATGTTAGTAAACATTTGCTAAAGGTCGAATATAACTAAAATACTTTAAACATAATTAAATATACCTTCCGAGTAATTGTTAATTACCTCTTAATAAAATACGTAAATTACAATAATCCTACCCAAACAATTTTATTTTAATAATCATCTAAAATAAACACAATCTTATGCTCTCAATAACAGCTGATTCAATAAAAATTACGAGCGAGTATTAATTAAAAAAAAAATAATCAATATTTATTAAAGCTTCAAAAAGAGTATTTTACGGGAGTTATATACACACATAAATAATAATAATAAAAATCTGTTGAATTAAACACTATACAGTATAATATTAAACAGTCCATACGAAAAGATAGCTTAAGCGCCGTCTAAGCTATTTCACTCCTAACGTTACTGGTTACCACGCCCGTTATGAGTGTAGAAAATGATAAAAATTCATCGCAAGAAGACAGAATGGATGTTTAAGCGTCGTAAAAATAGTTTTTACCTTAAAAATAATTCCTCTTTGTATATTGGTATGTACAGATAACGGTAGGGATAGATATATTAGTAATATACAGCTATATTACATATATAAATGATTGCTTATAATCTAAAAGATCATGCGATTTAAATTTTTTTTAATAGTTTTTCCTTTATAAAATTTTATTTTATAACAGTTGTTAATCCCTGTTATGATTAGTTTATATAGAAATTTCTTTGCTAAGTTAGTCGAGAATATTTTTGCAAATAATTCATTCATTTCAATGAAAGATATTTGAACAATTTTTTTTCTCTTAAATCTACAATTTTAGAGATAATTGCAATCTACTTGTAAAAAAGGAGTGTCTTAAAAATCTTTAAAAAATGAAATATTTTTGAAAATGATTAATTCAAAAATAAAATAAAAAATTTAAATGATCTGATATCTCATTTCAGAAATGTAAATTGTTTTGTTCTCTCTCTCTCTCTGTCTATATATATATATATATATATATATATATTAAATTTAAATTTACAGTACTCTTGTGAAAAATTGCCAAAAAAAACCCAAGAACTAGCATATGGAATTTAAGCACATATAGTAGCTATGATACTGTCTTCAAATTTCCAGGGTATGGGGATTTTATTATATAATTTTGTAAACAACTCCGTAGTTTATTTTCCAAATTATTTCTTTTAAGTAACCAAGAGATAGAAAAATTAGGCCCCATAAATCTTTACTGACAGCTAATTCTCTAAAAATCCTCGACGAATCGCGTGAATAACTAGAGTGACATGTAATTCACTGCACCGTATTGCTAAAAGTAATAATACTTTTCGAATAACGTTCACTCTGGCATGTTCAAAAAATTTATAAAAGATTCTGCTTTACAAATATCTTATTCACTACTTTATTAAAAAAATAGAGCCAGGTGTTTAAGAAGAAATACATAAAAAAATATGAAACCATAATTAATTTATTCGATCTAATCGCTACCAGTTTTTTTTTTTCAGTACGATCCAGTGAAATAGATTCAATTAATTTTTAGTCTAGGTTTTTATACATCTCTTGCACGACGTTATTTTAATCTTAAAGAATAAACTATGTATAATCTTAATAAATATTTCAATTAATTATGTTGTCATTATTTTACGGCAAACGTTTTGAAAAGTTTAAATTTTCAAATGTTGTTGATGGCACAAGAGGGAACGAGAAAAACATAAAGAATATCTCAGGTCCCTCGTATTAGTCAGCAAACTTTATCTTTGGAGATGGTGTTAATTTATCCATGACGGAAGCAGCAATTTGCTGATCGATGATTTTGATTATATCATCTAAAATATTTGCACTAAATTTCCAAAATATTAATTTTTCCCCGAGATATTCGAGATGGCTGTGTACAGACGCATCGTCAAGTGAAGTCCTATCAATCGCTAAAATTGTGTGGCTATCGAAGTGTCTAACTGTAATTTATAAACCATTCAGTCAAATCCGCAACGAAGAATCCGTTTAAGATTAGTTACAGATGTTATTTTTTGCAATTTAGCTATCGGTTCCTTTATACTATTCTTTGTTAGATGAATAGTTTTGGAAACTTAGTAAAACAAAATATTTTGTCAAAGTTTACGTTTTCATCTATTAGTTACACGGTTGGTCTTACTATGATCAAATGAAACATGTACTTTCGAGAGAAGATGCTAATCGAGAGCATATAGAAGATTGACAGAAGGTGAAGGACCTCCAGGAAAGGGGAGTGGACTCCTTGGCTTATAGGCGAGATCAGACCGTGACTTGGGAAGGGATTTTGTGAGCTCAGTTTCTGACTCACCCGGTTCCTGACCGGCCACAGCAGAACATGTTTTCTTCGAATGTTATAGATGTGAGAATGAGAGAAGACAGTGTACTGCGGTGACAAATTCGATTGATTCAGATAATGTGGTCCAAATGATGTTAACTGATGCGTATAAATTTTCGGCTGTGTCCAAATTCGTTACCGGGATTTTAAAACAAAAGAAATATAGTAGGAAAGGGTGGGTAGCGCCAGTCGTGAGGGCCGGCATGTTTAGATGTGCCGGTTTCAATGAGCGGCTGGGGACTCCAGGGGTCGGTTAGATTGGATCAAATAGAAGATTGAGGATTGTGAACCGTGACAGGTATTATTAAAGATAATAGAGAAAGGTGATAATAAAGTAGACCAGGTTGAGTGCAAATAATGCTTGATGTTAGAAACGCATTTGGTACGGTCCCCTGGACAGCCATCATTGAGGCGCTTCAAGCCATGCAAATAAGTAAATACTTAGTAAATCAGATAGATCAATATCTGCAAAATAGGTTCATAGAGGTCAAAACCCTAGAAAGGAAAGCCATATTTCAGGTATTCGGAGGGGTGCCGCAGGGATCTGTCCTTGGCCCAACCTTATGGAATGTTTTCTATGATAAAATCTTCAGGCTGAACTACCCCGAAGGGGTATCGATAGTAGGATACGCGGATGATATCGCAATATTAGTAGAAGACAGAGATATTAATGAACTGGAGAACAAGGCAAACCAAGCGCTTAGAACAATAGATGAATGGATGGAGGATAACAAATTAGAAATAGCTCCTAATAAATCCTGTTGCCTGGTCCTCTCGGGTAGAAGACCATTAAGAAGTGTGAATCTAAATATCAGAGGACAGAGAATCGATGAAGTAAAAGAAACAAAATACTTGGCGGTACTTCTGGACAAAAGTTTAAGGTTCAGCAAGCATATTGATATGATTTGTGGTGGGAGAGTTACTCCTGCTGTAAAGGGATTAAGAGGATTATTTCAAAACCACGGCACACCTAAAATGGTTATTCGAAGATTGATAACCGCGGCTATCACTTCGACGGTACTGTATGCGGCTCCCATTTGGGGGGCGGCGATGAACATACAGCGAAATAAAAAGAAGTTGAGAAGTGTCCATAGACTGGCATTGCTGCGTGTAGCTGCTAGTTACTGTACGGTATCGTATTACGCGCTGTGCGTACTGACCAGGGTCCTACCCGTAGACCTTCAGATAAAAGCCAGAACCCTCAGACACAGCGGTATGTCAAAAGAAGAGATGGAAGGGATTATAGAACAAGAATGGCAAGAAGAGTGAGCAGGGTCCAGAGTGGACCCTGAATGGACCAGACGCCTAATCCCTAATATTAAAATGGAATAACAATATTCTCTGGAATAACAATAGACTCGGAGATGTCAATTTTTACATGACACAATTACTGTCGGGGCACGGCTCTTTCGGTCAGTATCTGTATAGGATCGGGAAGAGAGCCACCCCGCAGTGCATCTATTGTCCAGAGAACGACGATGCCGAACATACGTTGTTCATATGTCCAAGATGGGCCGTTAACAGAGGTCAAATAGTAATTAACGGTCTTACACCAGAAAATCTCATAAACCGGTCGGGGTACAACAATGAGAACCGGGAATGGTTCCGCAGGTTCGCCGGGGAGGTCCTGCGGGCCAAAGAGGATGAAGACAGAAGAATGGGAGTATAAACAGTAGGGTAGGGCGGACAGTCACTCCATGGAGGGCCTGTACGCCTTGGTGTGCGGGTACCTGAGAAGGGGGTGAACTCCATGGGAGTTTGAGTTTGGGTTAAAATAAAAGACCAAGTCCCGGTCGGCGGGGTCGTCCCTGTGGGAGCCTAGGCTCTTTGTGGGGTCGGCGCTGTCGATTAGAGGCCAAAGGCGTAAAGACCGAGTCCCGGTTCCCTGCTGAGGCGCTGGGAGACGGCATAGCCGGACCTTGGCTCTAAAGCGGGGGATTAGAGGCAGGCAATGTAAAACAAAAGATCCGAGACCGGGGAGGCCAACCTGCCGTGCCGGACGTATAGCCGGCGGGTGGGGGACGCCTCCTTTGAGAGTAAAAGGACACTCTCCCCGACTGAGTATACTTAATTGGATATCCGGTCGGGGAGAGTAGAGAAAAAAAAAAAAAAAAAAAGGTTGAGTGCGAATAAAAGAAGATAACGGTGATAAAGTAAAAGTCTGAGTCCCGAGACAGGCACTACTAGAATACACAAACTGATGTAACAGAAGACTTAAGACAATTGGTGAAGAATCGACCGGAGAGCGAAGGAGGGAAACACAGCACTCTTTAGAGCGCCATCGTTCGTCTATGCTTGACCGGATGGGCGATGGTGATGGAGCACGGGAAACTCTTGGCCCCCTGATTACAAAGACACTTCCGGGGTTGAGATATGGTTAACTGCTGATTCGACCCCGGGTGGGGAGAAATGGTGAAATAGGAGTTTTAGTCGGCACACACAAGCTATTATTAAAACATCTAGTCGAACCCGTGCGAGTCCGACAGTCCCTACTAGTGGGGTGGGGGATTACATAAATGGTATTTCTTCACAACACCGAAAAAAAAGAAGATATGTTCAGTATAAACATATAGTTAATGATACCCATCGGTCAATATTTATCTTAACTTTATCTGCATGTTATTATGCTTATATCGGTTTAAGAATTTTCTTCCTATGAAATAAAGAGGTAAAAGAATATTTAAAATAATAAACGTAAACTCAAAATGAAATTTTTAAATATTTTTTTAACGTAATTTAATCTCTTCTTTTTTTTGAAAACTAATTTTAACCGAAATCACAAATCCTATTTTAGAACCTGTATAGCCAATAAATTTCAGATAAACATACAAATTTTTTGTTGTAAAACGCACTTATTCTTCATCGGCATAAAATTGATCTATTTTTACTGTACAATGTTCAATCGCTGAAAATCTGAATACGAGTCGCATTACAAACAAATATAAATCAGATTGTACGTATGTGATACGTAAGTACAGCTATAGATGTTTGCTTACAACTCAACAATTTGAAAATTACATTATTTAAATATTTATTGAAATTTCAGCAAGGGGTTAAACGTAAATTTATTGTAAACAGACAGCCTGTCGTATTTACAACGTCATTTTTCATGTTGCAATATCTTGACCTGCTCACGAAAACACGTTCTCTGAGGTATAGATAGTCGTTTTCGTAAAAGAAATCTATAAAAGCGACTAAATTTTATACTGCCATTTCATTTATCAAAATTTATTAAACCGTCGTTAGTTTATCGGCTTAGTTAATAGAGAATTTTGTTGTAACACGATTTTCATAGGTAGGTGTTCGAAGAAATGTTTCGAAGCAAAAAATCTACGAGATGTATATATTATTAACGATACGTCTATAAAGGATCGCTGAGATGAATTGTATCGTGTTCTTAACTCTCCATAGAAAAAAAATTAAGTCAAAAGGGCTTTTGTTTCACTGGCTTGTTTTATCTAAATTTTTACCCGCTGTTCGAATCGTGTTTGTTCTACTATTTTTATATAAAATGTTTATACACGAATGATAAAACCTATTTTAATGAAGAATACACTTATTTTAACGAGATACAACAATTTATGCGATTGACATTCTAGCAACGTCTTAAGTTTAAATATTTACCAGTCTCCTTCTCCGTTCTTGAAGAAAGGATTTTGATATTTACTCGTTTAGGACGCATTTAAACAAGGTAATAGGATAAAGAATTAAATTCGCACTTTTTTTGCAAATTTGTTTTTAGTTTATACCCTCGGAAGTAATTTTAGCAAAAAAAATTGCAAACAATAAACATCGAATGAGATTGGATCGTATATAAAATACGATCATCTTTAACATCTTTACGAAATCTCAAGGGAGGTTTTCTTTTCCCACCTTCTACGGGATAATTTATTATGAATTATACGCTGAATTAAAAAATAAATAATATAATTTGAAATAATTCTGAATGAATTTTGGTAATTTTTTATTTTTATTTTCTTACAAGAATTATAAGAATTTAATTATCTAACAATTTTCAGCTTTTATTTAGAATTGCTTTCCGGGTGTAAGATAAAACTTTATTTTGGTTAGTTCAGATTGTTCATCTCTAATATAATTTTGTAGTCTAATTTATCTATTCAGTTCTTTAACTAAAATCTTGCTAGTCGTAAGATACTATTTACTGTATATCTTAACATCTTACAAAGAATAATTTTTTTTATATATATAACTAATTTTTTGCTATTGTTCATTTCAGAATTAATGTTAAGCGACCGGACGAGGTTATGTAGTGGTTGATAAGTTAGCTTGTTGATCAATTGATCTACAAATAAAATGAAAGCATACAAGTCAATAAATCGACTCGATCCGGTCTAAGCGCTGGAAATTTTGTCACTACCATAATTTTTCTTATTAAATAAAAACACTTGCGTAAAGCTACGTCCGAGGTTGTAATAATACATAAAAAAAAAAAAAAAAAATGTATAATTACTTTATTTTAATCTGAATTATTATTCAAGAGTTTTCGCATTCAAGAAGTCAAGTATAAATCTGTTGGTAACTTTAATAATTTTATATCTTTAATTTACTCGTGAAAAGTTTAGAACGGAATAAAAATAAATGTTAAGGAATAATATTTTTGTTTGTTTTTTTAATATTCTGATTGTCATTACTTTTTTTTTTTGCAATAAACTTAAATAAATAATTTCAACATTTTTAATTATCATTTAAATGACGAGATATATTAGTAAATACAACTTAAATGTTTCAATAATAGTTTAAAAAAGGGTTGCATAAGAAACAATGAAATTAATTTTTATAACACAATTTAAAAACTTCTTAAGAAAGAAAATAAGTTTTCTAAACATTAAAATTGAATTTACTAATCTCAAAGTTGTTTTTGTTGTATATAGTTCACACACTAGTAAATTAATTGACTTTTACAATAATAAAAAAAAAAATTACAAAATAATTAATAAATAAATATACGAAATTTAGAAGCGTATTTTTTTATGAACTGAAGAACTGAAAATATTTTAAAACTTACGTCTTCAGTATGTATATTATTTAATCATAAGTAGTTATGTCTAATTCAATAATAAATAATCAACGAATTCATCATACGCATAATTTTTTAATCCTGATATTTAAAAAAAATTATATTTCTCATAGAACGAAAGAGTTTTTTGAATCCATAATTGTTTAAAACAATCTAAATAACTGAGGAATAATAACCGCTCGTTCTTTATATACAAAAAAAAAAAAATCTGATGTTGACACCACTTGAAAAATGTTTTTTTTTTTACAGTACATAAAATTTTATTTCACTAATAACTTCTGATTTTTTTACATATATTTTATTAATTTTATTGGATTATTATTTATTGTATGTTTTGTTTTTTTTTACAATCAGAGGTTAATTTATTATTAATAAATATTTAGATTAAAAAAAAAAAAAAAGTTAAAAACAAAGGAAATGAAATCAGATTCGAACCGATGTGCCTTCCCCTTGGAAGATCCAAATATTTAATTAATTAAAATATTATCTCGCTATAACTCTAGAACAAATGAAAATAAGTACCACTTATATATCATTGAAAACCTCCCAATGATGGCTTATTATTGCAGTTAAGAAAAAGTCCAAAATTCAATTTTTTTGGATTTTAGGATTTTTTGGACCTTTTTTGGTCAAGTGGATTGCAATCAAAATGGGAGGTTCACAACTAGACGTTACAACAATCCTAAATCCAAAATTTCAACATTCTACGGCTAATCGTTTTTGAGTTATGCGGGATATATACGTAAGTACAGACGTCATGCCGAAACTAATCAAAACTAGTTTCGGCAAATGGATTCAACGATAGTCAAAACTAGATTCGGCGAATGGAAATAGAAGGAAAACTGGTTTCCCTAGATGGATTCAGGGATGGTCAAAATGCATATTTCTGTTGAAATATGAAAACCAAAATTTTTCGCGATCACTATACTTACTTTGTACAAGAAAGTAAAAAAAAAAAAAAAAAAACAATTTTAGGCAATCCTGTTTGAAAAACAAATTATCTCGTCGAAATGTCATAGCTTTTTCAATAAAAATCATCATTATTGTTCAGAAATCAACCAACATTGACTAAAATTCAGAAAAGAACTGCAGTAATATTGTTACGGGTTATTACAACCCAGTCGAAAATAACAGTAATTTAAATTGCACAACTAAATATGGGGAAAAATTGGACATTTAAATCTCATTTGATGATGCTTTATTTGGGAATGCTTTTAACGTATTAGGTAGGAAATAAGAATAATCATTTTACCTTCCACACTGCAGCTTACTTTTGCGAACTCATTAAAATATGTATTTTAATAAAAATTCATATTTAATTACGAATCAGTTTATCAGGTTAGATTCTGCTAGTTATTGTAGGATATTTTTTTCGTAAAAAGAAGGTAAATGTAATTTAGGTTTGCAGGTCCTACAATGTTTACCGATACTGGAAGTACATCTACAGGATTGAGGAAATTGAGTTTTAAGACAAAATTGTAGTTGCGATCAACCCTTGTTGTTTTCGGTATGAGAATAGTATTTTTGGTGCTTAAAGATTCAGTCAAGTAATGATCAGAGAGCATAGTCTAACTGAAATCAGATATAAGAAGAGAACCTTCGGTGTTAGAGGAAGGCGCGGGGATCGCACTTCCGCCAATCGATTAATTTTATATCTGAGGATTGTAATTTAAGATAGGTGATCGCGGTTGGAAGAGGCAATACGAAGCGGATAGTAAGTTAGTAAGTTATACAAATACACCGATGAAAATATCTACCGAGGTATATGCATCGGTGGCATCCTGACAGTGCCAAAATGGATGATTGTGTGTTATCAGACTCTAAGGGTCTAAAAGGCGACCTCCGGTAAAGCCCATCAAGGTTATGAACGGAAGGGATGGTGTGGCGACCGAGATAGTCATAAGGCGGGTGTCTTCCTGTGCGGAGATCAGGATGTGGTACAGGGAATGATGAAGAGATTGAAAAGCTAGAACGTTTTCTGATGGGAATATTTACGTATCGCCTCATTCTTAATAAAATAATAATACTTTGCATGTTCTATAGGATAACAGCAAGGAAATTATTTATTACCTTTTCAAAATAATTATTGCGTTGTATATAGAATAAATTATATTTACTTCATAATCGTTTTGTAAAGTTTTTGTATTATTGTGCTATGTGCTATTAATTAAGTGTACTTTAGGTCTCTTAAACAGAAAAAGCAGTTAATAACAAACGAATAATCTCAACTATTTTAAATGTTGATTCCTCTCTTAATCGTCATATGTTGACTGATCGGTCAAGTTCACTTGCTAAAGTGAAATAATAAGAGAATGAGATAAACTTACCGAGTGATAATTTACAAATAGTCTTGTTTTATTTTAAGGGTACGGGGTGAATTTTATTGGGGTTTTAATTGTTAACGTAGGTATAAATAACGATATTTGTTTAATTTCTTAAATAGAATTTTCAATATTACTCTGGAAAATCCTATTTTTAAAATTGGAACTTAAAAGTAAGGTTTTGAATAATCAGAGCGGGGAAGTAATTAATAAGCGTAATGTATAATTTTATGAAAGAAGAAATGCCTAATTGTTCCTGTAACTAAAGAATGTGAAAGAAACGCTCAATATACGGGAATGTTAATGCGACAAACGTCAAGAATCATCAATGTCTTGCGGTCTACTTTAAAAGTGGACTCCAAAATCAGAATAGTGTTTCCTTTTTGACGCCGAACACAATACAATAGATTACAAGCTTAGACGATTTCGATTAATACATGATAAAGTGAACGGTGTACAATTTTTAATCAAAGGAAAACGTATCCCTACAGCAGAACTATTGCATTCTGTTCTCCAGAAAACTATTAGCTTTCAGGGAAATAATGAATGTTAGAAATTATCTTAAAATAATTACGGTTCAGTAAAAAACTCAAAATATTTGTCTGTTTGGGTGAAAAAGTCAGATTTATAAGAAAAAGGGTTTACGTAGCTACTAATTTAAAAGAACGGGTAGTGATGCAAATCGATCTGCTATATTTACGGATAAATCTATAGCCTGCCGTTATATTTTTGGAAAAGTTTGACCGAATTCCTCAAAAAAAGGTTTAAAAATATGAACGGCAAAAGTAGAACACCTTATCCGTTCTAGAGAATTGCAAAATGATGCTGAAGGCTGGCAAGAGTACAAGGGATTTGACATGACTAAATGGACGGTAGCAATTATTTGATAAGTAGAAAGGCAATCGTAGAATTGCCTCTTAATCTTGAACTTACTTCCTTATTGTTATTGCTAACGCACCGTACCACAATAACCGGTACGATAAAGCTCCCGATTAAAACAGCAGGAAAGAAGAAATGATAAATTTGCTTATAAATACGAGATGAAATTCAATTAAACATCACCGAAGCTTCAATTATATTCTGTTTTATTTAATAATTTCATAATGCGGGTGTGATTTACTAGATGAAGTTATTAGAAAAGAGAATCATGATGTGTTACGACATCTACTGTATCATTCCGATTTAAATAAAACCGATGCAATTTAAGCTGAAATACAAAGGTTACGCGTTGAATAACTGAGTTTGACGGGTCTAATACGTTTGATTTCTGAGTTCGAACTTGTGAAGAAACTTCAAAAGGATTACATGAGTCAATAATCAATGACAGATGATTACTTTTATTCTATTTTTATTCCGTTTAAATGAAGCGGTAGTACATGAGAGGATTTGCTGAGTGAAGGAGAAGTTTGATTTTTATGCACTCTTGGTAAATTTTGATCCCATTACTGCTGTTATGTTATTCTAGATCTCAAAAAATTAACTTTTGTTATTAGAGGCGTTACTGTAAACGATTTTCTTTAAGAAATTATTCGTTTTAGGTCGAACAAATTACTCCATATTTAGTTATTTACGTCAACGTTTTGGGATATTTTCTACCAAAATCGTGGCCTTTAGTATCAATGAAATAGGATTATAATTAAATATTATAATGAAAAAAATTTTATCGATTATGATGAAATTGTAAATTTACGAAACTGAAAAATCGCTTAGTTATTATTAACATAGAAATATGCGATCTAAATTATTTAATTTATAACCAAAACAACAAACTACTAAAATAAAATTTCCATACAATTTAAATTAAAACAAGAATTAATCAGTAGGTAACTTTGTTATAATTGTTTCGCAAGTAGATGGTAGTACGTTTTGACATGAAGAGCGAGTGCCATCATAGCCGCCGGATACAGCAATATGATACAGACGTAAGCCAGTTTTAGTACGGCTGTTATAGCTAAGATGCAGCTGGAACTGTTCGCAACGGTGGGTGTTTTAACCCTGTGGGTATAATGTATTGTGACAATGCACGTATATAAAAAACTACTGCATATAGTAAAATTCCTCACAGTCTAATTGTCTTGTAGCCCTAGCTAGTGTTCCTTAACACGCTCAAGGAGTATTTAAAAGAATCGTGTTTTAGTTTCTATTTACATTATCCTTATATAGTATATATTTATATCATATTATATTTTTTGCTAAGACCTTATAATATGACAATAGAGCAAGTTCATAGCTCTCTCTTGTGTGCGTTCTCTGATCTGGTGTGAGCGGGATTGTAACAAATATAAGTGCAAAATTGTTGGGTAGTTGGTTGGATCATTACGAATAATTTTATGACAAATATTCTTTTAGTAAACGCAAATTTTTAAATTATTATTAACTTTTTTATAACTTTAAAGTTTTAATTTTTCTTTTGGGGTTGGGACGCACATAACATAATGTATGAATATCCACAAAATTAGAAAAAAAAATCAAGTTTGTAATAAACATACATCAAGAGTTCGTACAAGAGGATGCCCTGATGTATCCCCGTCTAATTAAGCAGCTTTGAAAGACAAGAGCATTGGAAATCATAATTAAGGAATCTCTGAAATTTTTATTTGAAAAAATCTTAATATAATTTAGTATACTTACTATGTTGTTAAACTTTACGAAATTATAATTAAAATAATAATTCGATCTTTTCCTCGGTTATAAAAAATAATTGAACCTCCAGGATCACCATTAAGGTATTGCTTCAGAAGATGAGATGAATTATTTGTAACGCGTGTGAAAATGCCATGCCTGACCGGGATTTGAACCCGGGACTCCGGATGAAAGGCCGAGGACGATACCACTCGCGCCACGGAGGCCGGCTCTTTTTACTACCTAAATTAAATTTTAAAAATTAAAATGTTTATTATATATTGTATTTTCTACATCGAAATCTCCAAAATTTTAGCTTTTTTTTTTTTTGTTGAAAAGATGCTGTATTTTAAGGTATTCAAGAAACATAGTTATGACCAACTCAAATGACAATATTTTAGATTATTTTAACAAAAAAAGTAATTTACCATTATGATAAAATTTCTAATTTTCATCCTTTATGTAACAATCTAGTGAAAATACCTTTGGTCACGTTTGCTGTTGGGTTCTAATTAAGAACTCATCCTGGCCTGCAGATATATAAAATATATTTTATTGGTTAAGGTACACTCGTTAAACGAACGATGAATGCAACCAGTTACAGGCCTCGAATCAAGAAAGCTGCACTCTGAACACTTCCGAAGTATAATAATGAAAAAAAAAATTGTAGTTAACTAAATTACCGTGACGTAGAATCTTTTTTTTCCAGCCTCCGAGAATTACCGTCAGGTATTACTTCAGAGGATGAATGAGGGTGGATATGTATGAATGTAAATGAAGTGTAGTCTTGCTACAGTCTCAGACCGACCGTCCTGAGATGAGTGGTTAATTGATACCCGATCACCAAAGAACACTGGTATCCACGATCTAGTATTCAAATCCGTATAAAAGTAACTGCCTTAAGTAGGATTTGAACGTTGGAAGTCTCGATATCGAAATCAGCAGATTTCCGAAGACGCGTTCACCGCTATACCAACCCGGTCGGTGGGTTTACAAAGATATAGAATGTAAAGAAATAAGGGAATACAACTGTTTAGAAACTGAACAAGTTGAAGATTTCAAATTAGTATTGGGGTAAGCTTGGTAAACTTAAAGGTAACTTGGAAAAAAGCAATTGAAAAAAAAAATTGGTTTTATATATATATATATATATATATATATATATATAGCGGACCCGACAGACGTTGTCCTGACGCGGCATTATTCTGTAATAAATGCACACACATAAATATAAGTAACTTAATTAAGTTAAAATTAGCAGGAATGTGTTCTAACCTTCATTAAAATGACAATTAGTATGATATTATCAGTTTGTGATTGTTATAATATTGTAATGGGTTTATTGATTAATTATGTGTAGTATGGTTAATATTTTTTTTTTACTAAATATTGAGATGTGCGATGAAAATTGAATTAAAAAATCGAAACGTAGTAAAATTAATAATTAGTGTAATTAA
Source organism: Lycorma delicatula (assembly GCF_047948215.1). Taxonomy (NCBI): domain Eukaryota; kingdom Metazoa; phylum Arthropoda; class Insecta; order Hemiptera; family Fulgoridae; genus Lycorma; species Lycorma delicatula. The sequence continues at coordinate 225,322,328 of NC_134457.1, read as the reverse complement.
TACATTTTCATCCACATTATTACTAATTTTCACTTAACATCATCCTAAAAAAGTACCTCCAACATTTTTTTTTTTTTTATTTAATAATTTTGATGTTTCATAAATAACATGTAACAGATTAATTAATCAATTAATAAAAAAAAATTAAAGCGCTGTAAAATAGCAACGTAGTTAAAATTTTAGTAGAAATTTTTATCATTTTTCTCATTCTTTATTTTAACATCTATTTTACCAAATTTTACATAATTGTAAATTAAAAATAATTTTAGAATACTTTTTATAAAATTAATCATCTAAAACATTATAAATTCAATTTTTTAAATATACTTTAAACTATATTATAAGTAACTTATATTTTAATATTATAATGTTATAATTTATTTTACAATCTTAAATTTTTATTTTCAAAGAGCCGTTCAATACTTCATAAGTTGCATAGAATAAAATGAGAACTGACAATTTAAATTTGTAGGTTAAGTAGATTGTTATTGAATGCACGTGTACACATAACTAAAATTCATGAAAAATCATGTAAAATACTCACATCAATACTGCACCTTACAAATTTGCACAATGTACATTTTTTTAATTAAACTTTAAAACGTTATTTCAATAAATAATAATATAATATAATATTCTCAATAAGCTCGCAATTCTAGCAGACTCGGCAATGCTTCGCTATTGCTAGATCTGAGTATACATACAGATTAAATGACAACAATTGAAAGTTTCATAAAACCTTAAAAAACTGAACATTAGCAATTTAACAAAATTTAACCTTTCACTATAAAAGTCAGAATGTAAATAAATCCAAACGGCAAAACAACAGCACTACCTATCGGATTTAATTCACACCACTCTCTAATCACAGTATTCGGTGGAAAATAATTTTTTAACGAAAAGTGTTGTTGCTGCAAAATCATTACAATAATACTGAACATTAAGAAACTTACAAAACATTACGGAACCTTATAAAATTTCACCTTTAACTTTATAAAATTCAGAATGTAAATAAATCCAATTGTCAGAACAGCACTACCTATCGGATTTAATTCAAACTATTCTCTAAACACTGTAGTCCGTTAAAAATGTGAATTTTAATGTAAGAACAACACTAAGCTACGACGAAAGTAACTGACATGCGAAAAAGGAACAAAATTAAATAATTCCTAGAATCCGATCGCAGCACCAACTACCGGGTTTGACTGATAAACCAAAAATTAAAAAAAAAACTTCTAAAACGCGATCTCAGCTCTGCCTACCAGACCCACACGCTGCCTACCGGACCCAATTGTGAACCTTAACCATCCAAAGATCAACAACACATAAATAAATTTAAAAAAACATTTTCACTTCAATACTGTACCTTACAAATTTGCACAACGTATATTTTTTAATTATACTTTAAAACGTTATTTCAATAAATAATAATATAATATTTCTCAATACGCGCACAATTCTAAACGCGATCGCATTGCTGCGTACTTGTTACTTAATCAGTTGTGATTTTGTTTACATTGGCAACGGCCATACGGGCTCTTTGTGATTGGTCGTTGTGTTTGACAGCGGCCATCTTGCATTGATCTGATTGGTTTTCCTTTGTTTACATTTCCATTTGATATATTAACCTCTTATTTAATAAAAAACTGTTTACTCGCGATTTTTTGTAACACAATAATAACACAAAATTACGAACTATTTTTCTCAATTTGATCGCAGCACCAACTGTCGGGACAAACTAAAATTAAAATAGTTTATTATTGAATATTCGATACAGCGATGTTAGCGCAGTCTGCCGGATCCAATGTAAAACATTCCAAAATCAACAACTACTTATAAATAAAAAATTAATTAAAAAAAAATTTTCCAGTGGACCAAATTGTGAATCTAAATCATTCTCGAATCCCCTTCAATACACACACAAAATTTCATCAAAATCAGTCCAGCCGTTTAGGAGGAGTTCAGTGACATACACACGCACACAAGAAATATATATATATATATATATATATATATATATATATATATATATAGATAAAGATATATATATATATATATATATTTAAAAGAAATAAGGAAAAAGGTTAATAAAAACGTGTTCAAAAAAGCTTTGTGATCGAGTTGGACAATTAGCTAAATTTTTCGCCTTTATCCTTCAGTGAAATGAGGTCATACTGTTGTCAAGTTTAAATTCGTGTTACATTTATAAAAGGTAATATACCTTCATACATCAAAATATTTTACGATATAACAATTATTTATGTACGTCGTGATTCAGGAGAAAAGGGCAAATATAGGAAAAAAGTTCACATAAACATAAATTATATCAAAAAACGCTTTGTTATCGAGTTACGGTTAGCAAAAAATTTCGTCCGGATTTCAGTACCCCTAGTGAAATGAGGACTGAAATTTTTAAGGCATTATATAAGGCATTTCTTATATTTTTTGACCTAAAAAATCGAATAAAACACGTCCCAGAACTGTATCTTCCATAATTTTCACGATGTCCATCATAAAAAAGGAAACTTCGGTAACGAAAAACATGTTTTTACAGGTTTAATGTTCAAAAAATTTGTTAAATGACTAAAAAATGCGTAAATTTTAATATCAAACCTCGTAAAAAAATTTGTTTTGAGAAAATTGATGTATAGATGTTTAAAAAAAAAATTGAAAAAATTGATGTTTTTATGAAAAATAAAATGTTATTATTAAAAACATAACAGATCAAAGGTTTGCAAAACGTTATGAACTTGTAAAAATTAAAAACAACTATTTTTAGTACAATAAATTTAGACCTTTGAAAAATGTATTTTTTTTCTTCTTCCCCCCGGTACGCAGTTAAGTATTTCACAGCCCAGGGGAGTGTCCTTTACTCTAACGGGCTTCCACGTCTCGGCCAGCGGTCGGATCTCACTTTGCGCCTGCCTCAAACCCCCAGAGTAGGATCCACCAGGCCCGGCTATGCCGTCCTTAAGTCCCCACTCTGGGAGCCGAGAGTCGGTCTTTATGCCAATGCCTCTAAAGGGGACACCCGGAGTAGGGCATCCCCGCCGGGATTCTGTCATTTTCGCTCAGGAGTGCGAGAGTCCCCGTGCCTCATCGCTACCGCCCACTCGTGCAAGCACGTGCGAACGGCAGCTCCGCAGAGGGTTGTCCCTCATCCCTCAGCCTGCCGATCCTTCTCCTGAAGAACCCTCGTCGCCACGAACCCTGCGATTGTGTCAAAGATCTTGGAGCTTCGTAACAAAGTGACGATGATGTTTTCCACGCTGAGCGGTCCGGTAATCGCCGAGCAAGCTAGACGGTAATCAACCTACTACGGGCTCCAGAACACCACGTGTTCTGGTGTATCCGGGTCGCCGCAGTAAGGGCAGTAGGGGTCATCCGCCCTCCTCCTACCACACAGGTAGGCGCGGAAGACCCCATGGCCGGTCAGGAATTGCGTGAGCCAGTAGTTCAGCTCACCAAACCTCCGACTGGCCCACGGCTTTATATCCGCATACATTCAATAATGTACATCAATACACTGAAAAATGTATTAATGTTCAAAAATTTCACAGTTGATATCAATACACTTTCAACAGTTTCCTCGCATTTTCTGCCGCCAATGTAACGATATCTTCACGTTCCTTGATGAGGGCAGCAGCATTGAGAATGCAAACGATCAGTAATTATCTCTTACGTTAATATTTTGCTTGTATAACTTAAATTTCATTCATGCCAATAAACAGTAATCTAAGGGAGTAAGGTCCGGTGGTATAGATGGCCAATTTCTCCGGCTGTCTTCGTCCGATCTATTTACCAATGTAAATTTTCATCTAAAAATTATCTTACTTATTTGTGAAAGGTGTTGGTGCTTCATCAAATCGATAATACATTTTAATCCGTTTCGTCAACGGGAAATTTTCAAAACCGTAAGAAATTCATTGTTTAAAAATTCTAGATAATTTCTCCCCTTGACACGTGGTTCTAATCTGAAAGGGTTTAATCTGAAACGGTTGTTGATCATACTAGACCAAACGTTCACCGAAAATCGTTGCTGAAAATTGAATTAGTCTTCAGCATGTGGATTTTATTCACACCACCGTGTGAATTCGGTGTGTTATTCATGGCATTGCGGGTAAAAGTAGCTTCGTCCGAAAATAGTATTAACGGAATTAAGCGGTAGTTATTGTTAATTGACAAAACTGCAGTCGTTTTTAATAATAAAAGTTGTTTCTTTTTGTCTTTCATAAACTTTAATGCATGTCTTCTGAGAATTAAATTCTACACATTTTGTTAATAAAATTTACCCATTTATTAGCTAACTTCAAACGTAAAAAACTTTTTCGTTACCGAAATTTGCATTAAAACTACGAATGATTCAGTTCTAGGACCTATTTTATTCCATTTTTTCAGGACAATAAACATAACAAACCATCAAGTTTACTCCTTATATAACACCTTAAAAATTTCAGTCTGACCTCATTTCACCGAGAGTACTGAAATCCGGGCGAAATTTTTTGTTAACCGTAACTCGATAACAAAGCTTTTTTGATGTAATTTATATTTGTGTGAACATTTTTCCTTATTTCAAGCTCTAGAATCAGTTTCCAATTTTTCCCCTTTTTCCCTGAATCACTACGTAGGCTACATATATAATTTTTATACCGTAAATTATTATGATGTATTGTTAGATCATAAAACGGATCATGCGGATGTGGAGGACCATAAAACCTTTGTGATAGGTTTTAGAGCGAGTATGTACTGTAGATGCATAGGCGATGAATTGAAACAACGCCTTGTTGCTTATTGAATTGTTATTTAATTTCTTGTCGTCTTAACGTTTCGATAACAATTGAACATCTAACATATAACTTAACACATATAATTGAAGTTAATAAAATATAAGTATACAAAGAAAACAATCGTTCATCCGAAAATTAGTATGAGTGTCCATCCGTACTGAATGTGCAACACGACCGCTCTAGGTTCGATTCTGGCGCCGAATGAATACAGTTCGCTACATTATAATGACCACTGCTTGCGGTATTATGACGTAGGACATCCTATGACCTTAGCTTGCTGGAGAGCCTCGTTAGTAGCAGCGCGCGACGGTACAAGTGGAACGTAACATGTATGAAGGTGCATTACTCTTAAGAACGCCTCATTCAAGGAAAATAATCAATATATTAAAATAACTTATTTGAAAAAAAAAGAATATCAATAGAATATTAAATGGATTTTTTCTTTCTAGAAATCATAACACATATCAGGAAAACTACTGTTTCCTACCATACGAGTAAATTTGATAAGCTATAAGGATATGCAGAAATTCTCAAAATGTTTAAACTCCTACGTAGCTATAGAATTTTCATATCCGATTTAAAATAAATATTTAATAGAATCATTTCTCAATAAAATAACAGAAGTTTAACTAATTTTTAATACTGTAAACAAAATATTTCCTGAGATGTAAGCTAAATCAAAATAGATGGCAACCGATATCCTTTTGCAACAGAACCCTAGAATATTCATAAACGTTAAATATACTGCGTAATCATTTTATTTACTTATATAAATAGTTACTATCATCGATAAAAGTAGGTAATACCTTTTCTTTTACACTATAATAACGGGATAAGTTATATAAATTGAAATAGAAAATCCGTAAAATCGATAAATGATCTAAGGTTGAATAAATACAAGCTATTATAAATGAGAAAATAATGAAAATATCTACAGATCGCGAATGGATGGAAAGTTTTTATTTATTGGAGAAGCTTACCTACAACAACCGAGGATATAGAACAACGATTTGTGTAGATAATCTTACGCATCGCACATTTAACCTTCAGAGATTTTATCCGAGAAAACGATAATAAAGGTTTGATATCCATATGGTGAAATCGATAATGAGAAAATATTGCTTATAAAAATATTTATAAGCAATAAAAATATAAATATTGCTTAAATAATATTGGATAAATATTGCTTATATTCGTTAAGAAAACGCTTATACTTCATATTAATAAATAAAAATAATAATTATATAAAATAATAGTGATGCAATTTTTTGATAATAAAATTTGCACTTTATGAAAAAAAAATGTTAAAGGCTTTAACTAATAAATGGATTCGAGTAATTTTTTAAGTAAATACACATTAAAGAAAAATACCGAAATTAAATTTTATATCATTAATTTTTACGTACAAACTCATCGACACAATGATAAATTTTGTTTTTAAATAAAATATTTTGAGATAATTAAACGAACAACTAACAGAAAAACTAATTAAAAGTTTAAATTTAATAGAATAATAAATTAGAGAAAGAAAAAAAGCACACGCTAAATAGGAAAAATTTGGTTTGCTGACATTTAATTTATTAATATGAATTTGAAGATAAACTGTTGATATTCGAGTCTACGGTTTTGTAGATAAATAGAAAACAATTATGTACGATCCATTGCTTTTAAAAATGTTAATTATAAAAAAAATTCGACACAAAATCTCTTACATTATTTTTCATACGGTATCTATACGACGTAACGAGATAAAACTGATATACAAAAACTAATAAAAACAATATTATAGTAAAAGAATTCCGAATATGACAGGATTTTTAATAACATTCTCTATTTTATGGAACCCATCTATCTTTCTTTATCGAACAACGTCTGATATATATATATATATATATATAAATGTATTTGTGATTTTATTATAACTTAAACCTCTCACTCGCTACTGATGTTCATAATCGTGAACAAAAGATCCTTACGTTTAGGTAATTTTTGTTTTTTTGCTTTTGAAAACATTTACATATTCATATCAGGTTTTAAACATTATCGATGCACTTACTGCACTCTGTGGATTAAAATAAACAATTATCAGTTAAGTACTTTTTTACGAGAAAGTTCCCTCGGTACGTATTATTTAACTCTAAGAAATTGCTTAATTGTAATTCATATAATGAACTTTTTTTTCAATTCAAAGCGGTTTCACTGCAATTTTAACTTCGTTGTGTACCATGAATCGCGCCAAAAATATTTTTTTAATTTTATTACTTCTAAAAAAATCTTTTTGCATAAAATTATTTTAAAAAAGGGCTTTATTACCTCTCTTTGGCAAGCTTAAAATAAATTTTTGTTCTTCTTTTAAAGAAAAAATATAGATCTGTCGAAATACGAATAATTTTGAGGATGAAAATGATGATAAATAGGACCTGGATGTTCGGTTCAATGTATTTTATGCTCGAATTTTCTTTATTCGATATCGTATAATATTATTTTGCAACACTGATAATCTCAATAGAGTTTATTTTTCATTTTTTTAAATTAGTACCGATTCTTCATTATCCCTTCTAACTTGTGAATTTAACTTCTGACAAAATTTGTATCGCGATCGTACAATGTCCCGTAATCAGTTTCCACGAATTTTAAAAATAACTGAATACGACTGGATGCAACAGTTGCCAATCTTTTATTATTATAAACTACTTGAAAATATGTGAATTTGTATTAAACGAATAAAAAATGAATCTAATTTAAATTAAATATATGCATTATATATAATATGCTGTATAAAATGCATTATGCATGTAGATAAATATAAACTTGTGCCTTAAACGCTTAGGGAAAAGCATTTAATTTGGGTTGAATAAATTACGAATGTTTTATTTTATTTTTCCATCGCGATGAAAAGTATTTTTATCTGTTAATGCATTTAACCGTCGGTATTTAATTGTTAACACCTGAAATAAGCGCTACATGTAATTGTATTAGAAACAACTTTTATAACGTCAACGGTGCTTAATTTAAATTGCAGCTGCAGCCAGGGGTAAAAAATAATATAAGTCGTATAAATTAAGGCCAATCTAATTTGTTTTATATAAATTTTTATACGGGGGACATCTAAACCCAAAATATGGAACAACGGATCAAGAAAAAGGAAAATTAGTGATGGAAATCGAGGAAGAATCTACCCTCGGAGGAATCAGAAACAAGAAAGACAACTTCAAACGGAGAACAGCTGTGTGAATTAGCCTTTATCGGTAGCCTTGTTCGACTCGAAGTGAATTCTTTGGAAAGTTGAAACACTTTATCTTTTCTTTCTTTTTCCCGTTTAGCCTCCGGTAACTACCGTTTAGATAATACTTAAGAGGATGAATGAGGATGATATGTATGAGTGTAAATGAAGTGTAGTCTTGTATGGTCTCAGTTCGACCGTTCCTGAGATGTGTGGTTAATTGAAACCCGACCACCAAAGAACACCGGTATCCATGATCTAGTATTCAAATCCGTGTAATAATAACTGGCTTTACTAGGACTTGAACCCTGGAACTCTCGGCTTCCAAATCAGCTGATTTAGGAAGATGCGTTCACCGCTAGACCAACCCGGTGGGTTGAAACACTTTATCTAGAACGGGAGGATCAGCACGTTACCGATTAAGATTTTTTGTTGAGCCAAAACATATCGGAAATGACAGAAACATCTGAGAACGGCTAGAGAGTTCTGCGAAAAATCGACTTTGCCTATCTTTTTTAGCACACACAGCATCCAAAAGCATTCGACTACACTATAACCCTTTTAGCCAGAATTCCCATACGAAGACATAAATCGTTTTATAAATTTTTCTATAAAAATTTTTTTATAATAAATAAATCGAATAGGAGGAATTATTTTGTAAAAAAAATTTATAGTAATTAAAGTACTTTTCCTTGAATGTATATTACTTAATACTTCTTTATTAGATTGGCTTAAAATAAAATAAATAATTATTTCATATCATTTCTTATAAAATAATAATATATTTTTAAGTTTATTAACCTCTATCATAATAATAATTCATTTAAGGTATGCTTTTAGATTTGTTTTGATAAATAAATACTTATTAATCAAGTATAATCGGAAAATATTTGTTGTAAAATTTAATAAAAGCATATTACAAAGCGTATTTTTCTGAGAAACTAATATTACGTAAAATAATTTATTTCAACATTAGGGAACGATTGAAAAACTTATCGTTTCATTATACAAAAATAAATGTAAGGCGTGATGTAAACCCGTTGCGTTAGTATACCTTCATTTATTTGTACCGGTTTCAACATTATACCGCTATATTTAATAATCTGCACTTATTATATACCTAAGAGTGCATATAATTCTCGTCTGAGTTATTGCCAAATTATTCCGGTAAGTGATGTGCTTAATCCGGTACTGAGAACGATGAAACGTGTGAAATATTGTTTATTTTCTACGATCAAAGATATAATAACGTATTTCATAAATTCAGACATTAGTATTTTATTCTACTAAGCGATATGTTTATAATTTTAAAACGAGTACGGTATTAGATTATTAAATAAAATTGTGGTCAAATTTTACGATCATACTACAACACGCTACTACAGTGTCCTACTACCATTGTGTCCATCAAATACAGTTGTCGTTGGGAGTCCAATAGAAACAAATATAACTTCAGCCATATGCGCACTCTTACAAACTCTGTAAAGATAATTTTCCCTTGCTAATGCACGAAAAAACATATATACTACAGGCATTTATGTCTTCAAAAAATCTAAACAATATATTAAATTTGTGTAAGCGTAAAAAATTACTAACAACACAAAATTAGTATTTACATCTGATTTTAAAAAAATAAATAAATATAAAAAAGTATTAATTACAATAATTAGATTCTAGGAAACGTAAAAAGATTAATAAAATGATTAAAACACTTACATTAAAGAAAATTTTGGGTTATGAGTAAAGAAGTGTACGAAACCAGATAAATTGGTGGCGGACTAACAATTCTCGGAAACTAGTAATAGAAAAACTTTATTACAAAATGAAGTTTTGATTTGGTTTGGTTTGCTTGGCATTTCCCCCGTTAACCCACCGGGTTGGTATAATGGTGAACCCAAATCAGCCGATTTGGAAGTCGAGAGTTCCAGCGTTCGAGTCCTAGTAAAGTCTGGATTTTAATACTAAATGTAGGTTACCGATGTTCTTTGGTGGTTGGGTTTCAATTAATCACACATCTCAGGAATAGTCGAACTGAGACTGAACAAGACTACACTTCACTCACACTCATACGCACCATCCTCATTAATCCTCTCAAGTATTATCTGAACGGTAGTTACCGGAGGCTAAACAGAAAAAGAAAAGGGCATTTCTCCCGCCGCCCCATTTAAAACATAAGACCGTATGTATCACTAAAATGGGTAGGCGCACCCCGTAAACTACTAAAACATATATGATTATCAATAATTAATATTTATCTCGTCAAAGAAAGCAATTCGCTGTCAGGCCTAGGCCGCTACATGCCAACAAGTACCTGTCCACCATTAAAGCGCTTGAAGCCTTAATCTGGCTGATAGCCAGCCATATCTCTCGGTTAGCTTCCTACAGCAGCGCGATAGGAGTCTTTTCCCTTAGGAAAACTACTGATGTCGGTTGAACAAAGCAACCGCATCGAGGAACTCCCACACAGTCCGACAATGCGGCTCTCGCCACATTGACTCGCCGCTTGTGAGTGACCAATTTTCTTCTTGACCTCTAAGTTCCAGGGTAGCGTGAGTTCTGGTCCCCCCTCCCCCAAGAGCTGGGCAAAAAAAATGAGGTTTTAAGAGTGTACTTAATTAACAGGAACTGGATAGTTCAGAAGCTTACTTTATTAAGGATGATGTAGACAATTCAACGTTGAATAACAGCAGGATGATATCAAATGATCTTTTAGAATTTAACGTAATTCATAAATTTAGCCATCTCTTTTCTGGAAAAAATATTGGAAATGCTTCACAATATTACTAACTCGCTAAATAATTTATCTCATAAGAATACTAAACGTTTATTTTGTCTAAGTTTTGTTTAGCGTAGAAAATAATTCGACAATAATTAATGTTTATCCGATTGTAGAAAAAATTTATCTAATCTTTAAAAAAGGCATTGCGTTATGAGTAAAATAATAAAAAATAAAAAAATCACAAAAAAATAATTTAAATGTATATTAAATAAAAAATGAAGAAGTAAAAAAATCTCCGGTCAAATACCATTTACCAGAAAATAAAATTCTAAACAATATTACGTTTTAAATAATTAAATGTAAAAAACTTACTAAGCAACACAAAAAAGAGTATTTATATCTGTTTTTATAAAAAAAACTAATGGGCTCGACAACGCTTTACTATTACCATGTTTACCACAGTTCAAATCTCACCAATCTCACTACTCAATAAATCATAAAAAAATCTGATGTGGTCACTACATGATTTTCTTGTACGCCTATTAAATTACATATACACATTTTTTTTTTTAAAGGAAAACTAAATAAAATTTGATTTCTTTAATAACTTCTAATATTTTTTCATATTTTTTTTATTGTATTATTATTTATTGTAATTTTGTTTACTATAATAGAATAATAATTATTAAATAAATCAATATATTAAAATTTAAAAATAAAAATAAGTTAAAAAAAAGAGATGAATTGGGATTCGAATCGATGTGTTAGAGCAAATTTCCCTTGTTAGAGCAAATAGTTCATTAATTAAAATTTTATTTGGCTAAACTCTAGAACCGATGGAAATCTGATATATCGTTAAAAATCTCTCAATGAGGGCTTATTACTGCAGTTAAGAAAAAGGACAAAATCAAAATATTTAGGATTTTTGAACACTTTTGGTCCAGTCGAGTGCAATCAAAAGAGTAGGTGCACAACTAGATGTTACAGCAGTACTAAATCCAACATTTCAACACCCTACTGTTAATCGTTTTTAAGTTATGCAAGACACGTAGGTACAGCACGCCGATACTAGTCAAAATGAATTCAGGGTTGGTAAAAATGCATATTTCCGTTGAAATCTGAATACTGAAATTTTTCGCGATCACAATACTTCCTTTTACAAGGAAGTAAATATCGTGTATAGAGATAATCTAAAACTTCTTTTACTAAATTTAATTTCGTTGTATATATCTTTTTTTTTTCATCTTTTCTTTTTCCTGTTTAGTCTCCGGTAACTACCGTTTAGATAATTCTTCAGAGGATGAATGAGGATGATATGTGTGAGTGTAAATGAAGTGTAGTCTTGTACAGTCTCAGTTCGAACTTTCCTGAGATGTGAAACCCAACCACCAAAGAACACCGGTATTCACGGATTTAGTATTCAAATCTGTGTAAAAGCGTTGTATATATCTAGAGATATCATTTATAACGATTGTCATTTTCTACTTAGGAACTTGTCTATTTCAATATCGACCTTCTAAGACAGTTGTTATGCGATTAAATAATCTTATGATATTAAATTTTTACATTATTAAATATTATAAAACTAATACAATATAAGCACTCCCTAGACAAATGGTAATAAAATGTGCAATTTTCAGCGAAATCGGTTATGTAGGTTTTGTGTTATTAGGGCACAAGCAAAACGAAGATAGTTTTTTATTTATGTAAATAAATCCAAAACAATTATTTAATCAAATAAAATTATAAACACAATAAATTAAACTTATTAATATTTTTTTTATTTCAGTCAAAAGTGTAGATTTTAATCTTTTACATTGTATTTCAACAACTTTTCACTCGTAAAATGGACTGCAAGAGTGATTTTTAACTTTATATAAAACTCGGCTTTATTTCAATAACATTTACATCTTTCATTATACATAATTAAATAAGCTGTACAACACGAAAATACTAAGCAATTTTTAACATAAGGGCACCTCTTCGATTCTTTTCTTTCTTACCGCCTTTAATAGGGTTGTGATGTATGTAAGTTTCTACTGCCCAAGTAACACTAAAAAAAGGTTTTTTTTCTGATAGTAATGATGTTCATCACGTAAACAATTCTTGTGGTAATTAACTTACGATTAAAATGTCATTTGTAGTGCTGAATAACATTGTAATTACTGAAGGTTTGGCGCGCTGAAATTTAACAGAGTAAAAAGTTCAGCGAGGAAAGAAAGTTAACTTCACTTTTTACTTTCCCTTGAAAACACGGAACAAAATTAAAAATTTTACCAAATTGTTTAATAATATTTTAACAAAACTATAAAAAATAATATTTTTGAGTTTTATTACGCAAAATTTCACTTAGCTTTGTTTGATTAACCAACTATAACGCTAAATAATCCTTTATTTCGTATTATAATTAAAATCAATAACTACGCGTAATCTAAGAAAACTTACAGTATCCTTTCGTTACAGTGTGAAAATTATCTTTTTTATAAAAAAAGAATAAGCGCGTATTCTTTTGCGATTCCTTTGTCCTTTTATTTTGTAGGGCGATTCGATCTAATGATAATTAAATAGTACAAATATATAAATGATAAATATTACTGAAGCGTTTCAGATTTTGCCGATAGCTTCTATTCCGCTAAGAAAGGTATTATTTTAACCCTTATAAATTTACACAAATCGAATATTCTTCTACAGAACCCTAATTTAAAGAAATATTATTAAAAATTTCAAGTCTACGGTTTAAAAAGTGTCTTTTGTTTAAAAGATATAATAAAAGAAAAACCGATACAGGTATTGGGGGCGGCAGCATCCTTTTATCTTTCTCCCTTTATCTTGCTTCGTTCAACTCCTCTTCAAACACATTCCACCGACCGACTTTTTTATATTTCAACACTCCTTGGACAACTTTTATAATATAAAAATATATATTCCTCTCCTGGTTTTATTTTTTCCCATCGACTGTAATGCATTTCACCGATAATTTTAATTAATATTATATTTTATAATTTTACTATATCGATGTTTATATAGTATTAAATTATTTAAAATTATCACATACTACAAACAAAAATAAAACTATTAATTACCGCAGTGCTTTTTTTTATTCTATGAATATATATCTATTACAACGTTATACAAAATAAGGCAGATCGAACTCAAACTGTTTCAACAAAAATAAGAAATATCGATATCAATCATACAAGGAATTTTGACACTCGATGACAATTTGATATCTTACATCGAATGTTTCAGAATGTAGTATGATCGTTCGGCATTATTTTATTAATTAAAAAAAGCTGTTATAATACAGTTCTAGCTTATAAACGTGGACTGATTCTGATGCACGGCTTACATACCCATGTACACGCAACTTAATCTAAAATATTTATCATTTTATTTTATGCAATATTTTTCGTTTATTTAGTTCAATGATTCTAACTAATGCGCGCGCGCAAACCGTATTTTATTCGCGCAGGCGTAACGGTATTAGCGACGACGAACGGCATTAACTAAACTGATGTAATTTCGCGACTTACATAGAACAAATTTCGTTGTACGGTCGGTAGACTGGTGTAACCGCAAGGTTTAACTTACCACGTACCGAATCGATCGCTCGATCGCGCGATCGAGTTCGAGACCCAATCAAACCGAGTTACATTTTACACTTTAAATGTTATTCATTTATTTAATTTTACCACTCACCTGTGACGTCACAACATAGCAGACTACAACAACATTTTTTGGGGTGGGGGTGCGATTTAGCAAATTTTTTTTTGCAAATATCGTTATTTTTTTAACGTTAACAAATATATGACCATAATTAGGCGAAATCTTGAAATAAAGAGGGTGAAGTTGCTCTACAACATCACCCGCTTGATCTTTTAATTTGAAAATTTAATGGCGTCAATGCCTCGTATTTAGAAGTAATCTGGCCAAGTTTTGTAAAAATCGGAGATATAAGGTGATTTAGAGGCTAACACAGAACACAAACGCGTACATACAAACATTAACATCCGGAAAATTTTCATCCGGTTTTTGGGTTCCTTAGTAGTTAAAACGTCAAGATCCGGTGAAAACCCACATACTCAAACCGGACCGATTACAATATTTTCCCTTCTACATCTATAGCTATATTATAACGCTATCTAAACGAGAAACTAAAAGAAATTATACTAAAATATAATAATTTTTTTCCCTTAATAGTTATCAATTATATCCTTTTTCTCAGCAAGCAAAGAAATATTTTTTAATAAAACTTTTTTATTTAATTGGATACATTATAATTAAAATTATTTTGCTTTGTATAACTTTTTTTAAAACTAAATTCATTAATACATATACGGGTATATTTTTTAAATAAAGATGTTATGTTTAAATAAAAGGAGATTAAATAAAAAGCGAATCAATTTTGAATTTGTTTTGTTTAGGGCCATCATTGTCATCCGTAATCCGTAATCCATCTTTCTTTGATCTGAGGTTACGCTATGGTAAAGAATTTTTTTTTCAAAATGGTATTGTACAAGCCAAAATAACTAAATTGGACATTTTTAGTAGACTCAAACCGTTTTAAATTTAGTACCTTAAACTTATTTCACCCTCTCTTGAAATTTTTTGAAGATTTGAATTTTGATAAAATTCTTCTAAAAGTAGAGCTAACACAGAACATTTAAAGATTTAAGATTTAAATATTACTCGGATGAATATTTGATAGATTTGGTTTTATTGTAATATTTATGTATTTTATTGAATCAAAATTTTTGTAGTTTTTTGCATTTTTCTGAGTTCTCTGAATGTAAAAGAAGAAAAAACAAACAAAAAGTAGCTAGTTGGTAATACCGTATGATATGTACGAGGTGTGTGAGAAAATTAATGAGATTGAAAACACTGCTAGCGATCTGGCAAGGCTATGATATCTACCGGTCTGTGCTAGACCGGTTTGTTAATCCCTTCCACATGCTCAGTACGAGTTTCAATTCCGTTCAGCCAACACATTATTTTTGAAAGCGCCATCAGTGAAGTTGTGTTTTTGTTGTGTGTTACGAAAACGGAGCATCGGAATTTACAGCGACGTTGTGCGATCACGTTTTGCGTTAAACTTGGGGAATCCGCGAGGGTGACCTTTGAAAAGTTGAAACAGGCCTATGGAAAACATTGCTTATCAAGAACACAAGTTTTCCACCGGCACAAATCATTTTTGGAATGGCGAGAACACGTTGAAGATCAACCTCGCTCAGGGAGACCTTGAACTTAAAAATCTGACGAAAAAATTGAGCGTGTGAGGGTTCTTGTGAGATCAGGCCGTCGTTTAACAATAAGAATGATGAGTGAATAGTTAAATTTAAACGCTTTCACCGTACATCAAAGTCTGACAGACGATTTGGACATGCGAAAGGTTTGTGCGAAATCGGTGCGAAAAACTCACAAAGGAACAGAAGGACAATCGAAGAAACGTGTGCGTTAATCTTATCGAGAGGATTGACAACGACCAAGAATTCTTCAATCGTGTGATCACAGGTGATGGATGAATCCTGGATATTTGAGTACGATCCTGAAACAAAGCGGCAAAGCGAAGAATAGCACACTCCGTCATCTCCTAATTCAATATATGTTGAATGAGCAAATCAAAGATCAAAACCGTGCTGATTTGCTTTTTTGACAGAAGGTGTATCGTGCATAAAATAATTTGTTCCTCAAGGACAAACCTTCAACCAAGTATTTTACAAAGGTGTCCTTGAAAGGTTCAGGAAAAGAGTGATTCGCGTAAGACCAGATATTGCAAACAAATGTATGCTTCATCATGACAATGCCCCGTGTCACACGGCCATTTTCATCAGGGAATTTTTTACCTCAAAACGCATTCCTACGGTTCCTCAACCCCCTTATTCACAGGCTTGAGTCTATGTGACATTTTCATTTTCCCGAAATTGAAACGTGTCTTAAAAGGATGTCATTTGGAACTCTAGAGAACACCCAACAGACTGTGACCGACCGTTTAAAAGCCCTACAAGTTGAAGCCCTTCAGCGCTGCTACCAGGAGTGGGAACAACGACTCCGTCGGTCTATAGCTGCACAATGGAACTACTTTGAAGGGGATAATATTGTTGCTTGAAAAAATAAAAACTTTAGTAAGTAAAAAGTCAGTCTCATTACTTTTCTCACACACCTCGTATATGTATGTGAATTTGTGTTTGACATTTATCTGCTTAGTATTGCTGGAAAACAGTTTAGTATGGTAATTTTTGCACTTCGGGTGTTAATGTTATTCATTTATTATGAAAATTGGACATGGAGTGGAGTAGTTTTCTCATCCATTATTTACCTCGAAAGGTGAATTTTAAATTCGGTTTGGAAAAATTTCAATTTTGTTAAATGTTTATTAAGACATTAAGATGTTTAGTAGTAGAATAAAAAAAATTACAAACTGCCCTCCTTCCTCAAACTCACTATCAAATAAAAAACTATTGTGAATTTTCAGATTTTAAATTTTACAGATGATATATTTATAAAAAGTGATGTAAGGATACGATATCCAGTTGGATTCGTTGAAGGAGGGGGTAAAAAAAACATTATTTAAGAAAATAATTACTTAAATAAAGAGAAAATAATTAACTTCATAGGATTAAAAACAATTTTCAAGCTTCTACTAGGGAGAAGGAGTACTAAGATATACACACATCCCAGAAAAAAAAAAAAATTTATATTCAAAAAACGACGTTGTTAAAAATTCGTTACATTAAAAATTGGTACTTGGTCTTTTTTAACAGCCAGGTATGTAAAACAAATCTGCACCGTAAAATATAGCAGAACCGAAAATGTTATAAAAACCCATCACGTTTAACTTAATTGTTTCCTCATGTTTAAAATAAAAAATCTCTCGATAAAAGTAATTTTTTTAGCTATTTCTGGAAAAATAATATATTAATATTAATTCTATATATTATATTAATTATAAAAATAAAAGAGAGAATATTAATGTCTTTGTAATTATGAAGAGTTTACGGAAGTCAAATGTCTACCTACAAAGCACAGTATTAGCTCGATGGGGAGAATAGTTAAAGTTTTGTAAATACCAACTTTTCTTCCAAAAGCTTTAAAGTAAGTAAACCGGATGCGCCTTGTTTAAATCAAACCGACAAAGTGTAAAGGATTAAATAAGGACGAAATGAAAATATTCAGCTAAAGTTTTAAGGATAAAACAAAAACATACATAAATAAACAGATGTAACCTTTACATAAGAAGTTGCGAGTACGTTGCAAACTTAATAAAATAAGAGTATAGAAGACTTCATTATATTCACATACCTCTTATAAAGAATTAAATGTTGCATATTAATTAACTAAAAAATTGTTTTATTATGGACAAAATTAATTTTCTTATAAGAAGATGGCTAAGTTTTACATAAACTCAGAAAATAACGGATAAAATATCAAAGGAAAAATATTTTAGAAATTGTTAAATCTTTTTTCACTTTTTATTATTATTTAAGTAGGCTGCAGCAATTGGACAGCTCTCGCCGATCAGCTCATTATTGATCCTTTAATTGCTAGAAATATAACATAGTCTTAAGGGTTCTTTAGAAAAACCGGTAAGAATTATTTTAAGTAACAATCCCTAGGGAATTAAAATTAAAAAGAGCCTGAAAGAGACTTGTTAAATAACTAAAATTAGGCGTAGTCATTTTGAAAGAGGATTTAAAAAGAAATAATCAAAAAATATTTTGATTAATAATTCCTATCGACATAGGAAGAGCAAAAAATGTGAAACTTTGGCAGGTACATTCCTTTTACGTAATAAGTTTCCTCTGACGACCTCCATGGCGCGAGTTATAGCGTCTCGGTCGTTCATCCGGAGGTCCCGGATTCGAAACCCGGTCAAGCACGGCATTTTTCACACGCTACATAAATTGTCATTCATCTCATCCTCTGAAGCAATACCTAACGGTGGTTTCGGAGGTTAAAAAAGGAAAAGAGTTTCTCCTTAATACACATTGACATGAAGAATAAGCGAGCAGCATTTTTTAAAACCGGAATATTTTGTTCTGCTTGAGATGCGACATCAAAAAATATTTACTTTTATAATACACAGAGTAATATCGATTCAAATTCAAAAATTTCCTTAAATACTTCTAAATAATAAATGTATATTGCCAATAAATGAGGTGTCATTCTTTTCAGCACTAAAAATTTTAAGAATTTTTCGTTTTTGAAATAACTAGTTTTAAAAAAATTGACATCAAATGAACGCCATTATTTTGAAAATTAAAATTATTTTTGATTACTGTTTAACAGTTATGGACCAAATGCGTTTACCAGATTTGGATTCAATATATTATCTAAATAAGTTAGATTATAATTTTTTTAAGCTAATACAGACAGAAGTAAAACGAAGCAATTTTACATACAAGGTTCAATGGAAAATCAAATATTTTCTAAGGTTTGATAAATAGAATTGTATTCCGAAGTTTAAGATGACCTTTTTAAATCGAACGCACATACACGCGCGCGCACACCCCTCTCATTCTTTCTCTCTCTCTCTCTCTCTCTCTCTCTCTCTCTCTCTCTCTGTGTGTGTGTGTGTGTGTGTGTGTGCGGGTGCGCGTGTGTATATATATATATATATATATATATATATATATATATATATATATATATATATATATATATATATATATGTGTGTGTGTGTAAATAAATAAATAATACTTTTTATGATTTATTGACTTATGAGATTAGTTTTAAATGCTTTGATATATTTAATTCCAATATGGAATACAGGATTCGAACCTATTTATGTCAAACACAGAATAACTTAACAGTAATCATTTATATTTCTTTTGATATAATATAGCTATGTTGATATTAAGTTAAAAATAAAATTCTTGTTACTGATTTTATTCTTTCTTCTTTGCTAATCTTTAGTCGGTCGTAACAAATTATTGATTTATAGTAATTATTTATGGATACTCCTACCTACTACTTTAGATTCTTTTAAAGCTGTTGTTAATATTTGTTATAAAATATATAACTCGATGCAAAAACTTTTATTAAGGAATCTTTTAATTTAATTTTCCTTTGTTTTTTACGCTTTTATTAAAAAGTTTTCCATTCGTTTATAAAAGTTTTCATTCCCACTCTACAAACTGTCAGATAAATTTACACTTACACCGAGAATATATAAGCCGTTAATCTGATTTTAAAGAATAAAGAAAATACTAATTTATTAAACTTTAACATAGATATTATTAAGTTCGTATATTCAAATAGCTTACAAATTAAGAACAGCGCAAAAACATCAGCATGTTTGAGGAGACTAATGAAACTTTGGCAACTTTTGTGGAAGAATGGTGAAATCTCGGCCTTATATCCAGAAGGTCTGGAGTTTGAAACCTGGTTACGTTTGGAATTTTTTGCATTCTCAAAAATACACTTAATATTCCCATTCGTAAGTTAAGAGCTTATATGGTGCTTTAATCGTAAATAATAATAATAATAGAAATAAAACATGAGAATAGAATGGTGCTGTATAGTTTTAATCATATACAATTTACTATGTCTTCGGCGCAATCCAGTCAACTCAACAAGCTATTCAGGTAAATGAATAACAGATTTTGTTGCCCATGCGTTAATGGATGAGGAAGGAACGAAACAACAATGAACTTTTTTTTTTTAATCGACTAACTCTTTGATTAGTTCCTACGTTTAATGCGCTCTACTATATGGATAATATTTCTAAGATAAGATTTAATTATTCTTAAAAGATAATGTTTCTATTAATTTTTTAGACTTCTTTTCATTTACTGGTGTAATTAAAAAAATAAATAAAAATATTCTTCAGATTGTATTATTGTAGCAATAAATATTTATAAAAAATTCCATTAAGTTAAAATTGCATTAAATTTTTCTACGGTAGGATGTAACATAATTTAAAGGATACCCTAAAAAAATATATTTTTGAATGCTTGAACGAAAAATTATTTTGAAAAACTGGTTTAGTTCGCTTTCAACCTGTACAAAGATTCTCATTCGAAGACTGAATACTATTATTTCTCCGATAACACCCACTGCTTCATTTAAATTGTAAAATTGAAAAGAAAAGACTGATAGTTTAAAATAACATAGAAAGACTTACACAGCTTCTAATTTCAGAAGTGAAGGGATAAATTACACCACTCATCACGCTCACCGAATGGAAAAAATGTATCTCGCTAATTCCATACTGGCAATAAAATTTATTATCTTTAAAAAATTTATTTTAACTGTCGAATGTAAAAAAAAGTAGGAATCTTAAAATTTAAACGGTGGTGGTGATTTTCGTTTATGTAGTAATAGATAAACGAAAATCACCTTTCAGAGTAAAATATTGATTTAAATTTTACGTATGATAGTATTTTTTTTCTTTATAAAAATAAGAAATCACTTAAGTTACCGGAAAAAGTTTCTTATGTCCAAAAAAATTTCAAGTATAGCTTCTGCTATTAAAATTTTTCAAAAATAATAAGAATCAAAAATTTTATTTCAAAAACCTACGTCAATATTTATAAGTGTAGCTGTACGGTCCTAAAATACAAATAAAAAAAGTATATACTCATAAAAAATCACGTAACCAAGATTTTGGTATTTCTGTCTTCGTGGAACTCAAAAGGTAGAAATATCCGAAATCAATATTTTACCAATAAATAATCACCCTTTGTTTAATGGGACAAGCTATTATCCGATGTTCCCTTGGAAACAGCCTAGAGGTTCATAACTCAGAGGACAACCCTCAAACCAAACTTTAGTGAGAAAATTTTTTAAGTTTTATTTTTTGTATTCTTGCGTTCTGAAATCATTTAGTAAAGATTTACTGCTAGTAAATCGCAAAAAAAAAACTGTCTCCGGAGAGTTTTTTGAAACAAAATCCATTTCGAATTTCAAAAAAACTTTCACGAAAGTAATAATCAAAATACTATTATATATAATATATACGAGTATATTTACGTCCACAGTTAAAACGATTTTGCTGAAATGTAACCTCTCCTAAATCAATCCTTTCAAAGTTTAATTTAAAACTGGTTTTAAAAAAGCATCCTGAACTTTTAATTAAAAAAAGAAGATTATCACAAAAGAACAAAGTTTAATTTTTTGTCGAATGTATCCTGAGTAAGTAAATACCCAAATCTTTTTTTACCAGAACAATATGGTAAACGAGTTAATAAATTACAAATTAAACATAAGAAAATGTTCAAGTTTCAAAAAGATCCATCCATTATTGAAAGATTTTTAAAGAAAATTTTTCCATTAATTTGCAATCCTGTTTTTTGTTTTTTCAAACAGATAGACAGATAAACTTTATGATAATAAGCCAACATAATCAAAGCAATACCGTTTTGCTTAATTTTTGTATGAAACGCAAAGAAAGCGCGAAATAATATCCCAGTGAACAGTAGAACTCGCTTATTTAATATTCAATTAACTATACTGAACTTTATACCAAATGAAATCTATTTAATCGACTTAAATTAAAAATCGAAGTAAATTGTAAATTAAATTATCGATAGTAACCCATTGTATAACGTTC
This sequence comes from Lycorma delicatula, assembly GCF_047948215.1. Lineage (NCBI taxonomy): Eukaryota > Metazoa > Arthropoda > Insecta > Hemiptera > Fulgoridae > Lycorma > Lycorma delicatula. The sequence continues at coordinate 225,300,047 of NC_134457.1, read as the reverse complement.
GCCGGTACCCAAAAATCACTTACTTTATTAGCAATATTGTAATCATTATTTCCTTACCGACTGTCAAGAAATCAGTGCTGACTCATATTCTCTTAATTTTTTTTAGATTAATTTTGTCTTCATAAGTAGGGTGTCTTGAAAAAAAAATAAAAAGAAAGTTTACCGAGAACCATCGTAAGGTTAAAGGTACTGAGAAAAGCATTACGGTGCTCCGGATTAAAGTTATAATAAGGCGAACGACCTCAGAAACAAAATTGATAGAGTAAAATACGATTTAAATGTCCACGACATAGCCGCTGAAAGAGACTGAAAACGGTAAAAATGTTAGCGTTAGGTCACTACAACAGGGAAGAAGAAACCTCCTATTAGGTTAATCAGCGATAACCCACCGGGTTGGTCTAGTGGTTAACGCGTCTTTCTAAATCAGCTGATTTGGAAGTCGAGAGTTACAGCGTTAAGTCCTAGTAAAGTCAGTTATTATTACGCGGACTTGAATAATAGATCGTGGATACCGGTGTTCTTTGGTGGTCGGGTTTCAATTAACCACACATCTCAGTAGTGGTCGAACTGAGAATGTACAAAGACTACACCTTCATTTACATTCATACATATCATCCTCATTCATCCTCTGAAGAATTATCTAAACGGTAGTTACCGGAGGCTAAACAGGAAAAAGAAAGAAAGAAAAGGTTAATCAGCGATAGAAACTAAAAACTGCAAGACATCATCACTCCATTCTCTTGTCGAAGAAAAATAGCAACCGGAAAAATGAAAAGGGAAATTTAATGAAAGATCGTTACACTGTATCGTTTTGATTAATAGAAAGGAAATTTATTATAAAAGTAATAAAAAAAATCAATTTTACTAGAGGTATTCACATCGGTTCAGCGATTCTTGAATTTTAAGTAACATAGTTACATACAAACATTTTGTTTTATTTCTTCAAAGATAACAGTCGGGGAAGTAAATTGTAAAAATAAAAATAAAACCTAGTTAAACCGGTTTAAAAGCCGGTCGCGATATAAATTTTCAATTGATAAAAAGCAATTTGTTCGATTATTAAGAAAAGTAGTCTACCATACGGTCTTTGTATCCGATTAGATTTTATAATGGAATAGCTTAATAACTCTTCACTCATCTGACGACTTAATTTTTTTTTAATTCTACTAAAGATATTTTTAGAATAGTAGTTACGTTTAATAACAAGTTTATCATTTAACGTGAAGCCGGGTGACAGAATTTTAAAAAGTTAATAAAAGAAAGATCATATGATTTTTGTGTCCTTTAAACTCAAATAAAACGTTTACATCATAATAGAAAATGAAAGACTAGATGGTAAACAGTGAAGTAAATAATCCTTTATAAAAGCAACAAGGAAGAATTAGACAAATTCTCTGCTCGGTAAACTTTCATTTTAAACTTTAATACGACTTAAATGATAAAACAGAAAGTGATAGAAAGAAACAGCGAATACAACAGCGAGATGAAACAGAAAGGATTACATGTGGACCTCACAACTCTAAATCACAGCGACAGAACAGATTAAACCTCAAACCACTTAATGTTTATAAAATGGAATTAAGAGAATTCATAACATAACTTTTATTAAAAATAAAAAAAACGCAGGCGCGTACAGATATTTTCATTAAATTTCTCGTGTTTATATTTGCGCTCCGAGTATTTCTGTAAATATTATTCTGTATTATTATAAATTAAAAAAAAAAAGTAAATAACGAAAACAACTTCCAAAATTTAATCGTATATTTAAACAAAACCCTTTTTATTTCTCTTCTATTTTCCTGAAATAATTTACTATTCAAAGACTTAATAAAACATAAATGTCAAGCGCTTAAAAGTTAGGAAATTTTATAGAGCTTCATAATAAATTAACAGAAAAACTAATTGTATTGAAATTATAAAAATTATTTTATTAAAAAACAACATATAAAAACAGACATTTAAAAAGTCACATCTACATAAGGGACTATCACGTTTATAAATTTATTAATAAACAAATTACGTTGCAGCAGTTGCGTTAGATCTTTTTGTAATAATTTGAAAAATTAATTTAAGCAATTCATTAATATTAAAATTATTTAAAAAAGATAAAAACGAATAAAATTTTAAATAAAGTGCCCTTTCTGTCTCTTTATCAATCTGATGTGCTTTTATAATCAAGTGAATACACTTAAAACATTATTTAAAATTAAGCTCCATCAACTGGTAAATTACTTTCTTTTTTTTTTTTACTATACTCGCTGAATTTGAGTTTTTTCTAGAAAATATTTTCTGTTATCCATTACCCAACTAGTAACGACTAGTACCCAACTAGTAGTTTTGAATTCGTTTAAACCTTTTTAAATAAAAACTGGTGTATTCGTTTCAATAACCTAAATAAATTAAATTTATGAATTAGACCGAATTTTACCTCATTTAAAAATCCGGTGTGTGTTCTTGAATTAACGAAGGCTCGATTGAAAATATTATAGTTTCACAATTTTCATAGATAGACGAAGGTGATAGAAAATTAAGCTGCATGTAAATTATTAAAAGATGTGATTTTTAACGGTGAAATTATTTCTAGATAAATGATGTTAAATAAACGTTATTTTGTAAAAAAAAAAAAAAAACTAGACGTAGGCTTTTGTCAACAAAATACAATAATTAGTAGAACTACACCTAGTAAGTCGAAAGTGTAACTATATTTTCAGGGTAAATTTTATGTTATAATATTTTCTCACAAGCTGTAAAGTCACAAAATGTCGAGTTTTTTTGTGCATATAGGGTTTTCGTAATTGAAATTTAATACGATATTTTGACTTTTTTATTTAACAAATTCGTTTGAGTTCTATACTATCCGAGATTTAATAGAAGAAAGTTTAAAGTAGATAGTCGAGTGACGAAATTTTTACGCTAATAATTATCATCGATATAATGTATATACAGAGTGTTAGAAAGTTTCTACTGTAATTTATAGACGTATTCCTCTAATCAAAATAAAAAAAATTCGTAAGTCTGAAAACACTTTACGAGTAAAATAATTAATTCTGCTATCTGCTCTTAATGTCAAATAATGTTACGCTAATACTCTAAAGATATGCATTATCGAGCAAAATTTGTGGTTTTACATATAAGCTTACAGAGAATTTGAAAAAAAAAATAAACGGGTTCCAGAAGTATATCTATATAGCATAACTACACAAAGGCTGCTAAACTTTTTGAGGAGGAAATTTATTACCGGAAAAAAGAATTAATTACAAGTATATTGTAAAATGTTATTGCTTGTAGACAGTTGTACTGTTTAAAGTTACGGAATTTAAAAAAAAAACATAAAAGTTCAATTTTTACCTGTAAATACAAAAAATGTCCTTCAGCTGATAAACCAGGGAGTTAATAAATGTCTCAAAGACTACTACAAAAAGAAAATTAGGTGTAGGCTTATTGAAAAACTGGACTCGGTACAAAACAAAGAAAAATTCAATACGTATCATTCGGTAAATCTGCTGCAAAAAAGAGGGAAAAATGTGATCGAAACAAAATTAAAAATGCGTCTTGCTGGCTTTGTTGTACACGCTGAAAAGAATAATATCGGCTTTGATTTAGAAGAGGATATTCCCCTAACCGAGTGGATAAAACAATTTAAATAGCCACAATAACCAACAGGGATTTGGATCTTTACGTAATCATCGATAACGACTTGAACCCTTCGGCGCCTTTGGGAGACTACGCGATAGTAGAGAATATAATCGCTTAAAATTAAGACGAAGAAAGTAAAGAAGAGGATGAAACAGAATTGGCAACGATAATGCTGCCTTCTAATAAAAAAATTTTTGATGTAATTCGCCTTGTTTCTTCGTATTTCAGTTGTCACGACGTTGATGAAAATTTACATCGGCAAGTTCTGAACATCAAAGAAAAAATAGAAACATGTTCTTACGTTCGATACGCAAACGATTAAAAATTTCAGTTATTTTAAACAGGAGAAATATATACTCATTAAAATTTAAGAATACAAGTAAACTTTAAAAACGATAAGCGACTAATTTTTTTCGTAATTTTTATCTATTTAAAATGTTCTTACTACGCGAGTAAAATCATACGACTTTCGTTTTCCATTTTTTACTTCTTCGATATTTTTGTAGTGTTTTAATGTATCGTATTTACTTAAGTTTTATACGTTTGTGAATAATTATAGTCTTGGTGTGAGTTCGCATTCTTCTTTTACGCATTAAAGGCCCGTTATCAAAATACGGTACTATAATATTTTACAATTATGTTAATAAATACAACTTTATACCGTTGCTTATAGTTAGGTATGACATTATACAGGTCAAATAATATCGCCTCTGGCTTGAACATGTATTTTTCCCCCTCCTCTTTCTCTAACGGAAATCTCTTTTTAGCGGTGAAAACTCAGGATTCTTCGGTTCTTTATAGAGAAATTTGATTGTATATACTATTTAAAATGTTTAAAATTTCGCTTACTAAGTTATAAATGATCTAAATACCATCCACCTGCCGGATGGATAACAAAAGATACTGCAGCTGTGACCCTGATTTTCAGCTCATTCAATACAGCAGATTTAATGAAATATAACGACTTTGTTTTACATATCCAACAAGAAAAAATCACAAGGTGTAATGTCTTGGGATCTCGGGGGTTAGATTGTAATAGCAAGTCTTGGACTCCCGAAAGCCCCACCCAGCATCGAGGCAATGTTTCATTTAGAAACCGACGAACTTGGCTGCGTCGATGCGGCAGGCTCATACTGCTGAAAAAATAGTTCTTCAGAGTCGTCATTAGTTGTGAAATCGAATCCTGCAGGAACACAAGATAAGAATGCTCTGTTACTGTGTTTTCTTCAAAATAGAAAGCCCAACAATTTTTGTAAACAAAGCCATAAAAAAAAAATAAATAACTTTTGATGAATCTCGTTCCTGCTGTAAAATCACGAGCGGATTCTCAAGTTTCCACATGCAAGCATTGTGACGTAAACCTTTATCGTTTATGTGAAATATAGCTCCATCACTAAAAATTAACCGCGGTAAAAACTTATCGTCTTCCATATCCACTAAAACCGTGTAACAGAAATCTATACGTTTTTTTTTTCGCTTGCACGAAGAGCTTGTACCAGTTGTAATGGGCACGGACTGAAATGCAAGCTTCGTTTAACACACGCCAAATAGTCATATGAAGGATGAGGAAACGCAACTGTAATATGAGAGAATCAAACGATATGAGGGATCGGTTGACACTACAAGAGAAATTTTTCGGATTTCGCTGTAAAGCCTATTGAATTCGCTACATTTTCTTATGAAGTGCGTAGACACCCTGAAATTTTCCCCTTACATAAACACCCTGATTCCTCAGATTATCTGTAAAAATGTACTATATAACAAATGATCTTAGCCGATGGTGGACTGATACTGAAACGCTGTCGAAACCCACGTTGAAACGTTATTGCGGACTCTGCCTTGCTGAATTGTTGAACAAAAAACGAGTGGATGGAATGTTTACGAGTAGATCTGCGTAAGTTCGAGCCCTAGTAATTCAGTTTGGTGGTCGGAATTTTAAACTCTAAGATGCATACTTTCAAATGCGGCAAATTTTATTCACTTATCACGCGTGGTTTCACAGGTGTATAGTTTTCAAACTCGGGTCATTATTTTTTATACACGCCTTATATGTAAACTACTGTGTTCAAACCCGTAAGAGGATGCGTGAGGTTTTTGACTTTTTAAGTACTTTTATTTGAAACTCTGGTCGACAGGTTAAAAAATTGTTTAGACTTAGAGAAAATGGAGTTTATCTATCATCACTTTATATTTTTTAAATCTTTTCATAACCGCTTGCGTGATTGGAACAAATTTTCAAATTTATTTCTTAAAAATTGATGTAGTATAATCGTTTGTAAGTGAATGTATAAATCAATAAAAATAATTATGTTAAGTACTTACATAAGGGGATAATAAAAATCTTTTGTAACACTTTTGATAAATTGAAAATAAAAATTTCCGGTGAACTCTAAATCTTGAGCGATAAATAAAATGTTAATATCCAAACCGCATCTGTACGATTACTTATACAATTAACTGTTTATTTCACTAGATTTTTAATCTACGATTAACAGAATTAAAATACGATTCTCCATTTATGTTACATTATATATATTCCTTATCGAAGTATTCTGAATCGAATGATATTTAATAAATTAGACCTAATTATACTGTATTAAATATAAAGATTTACACGACACATCGGAATATGGAATATAAATATAGATGGAAACTTGTAGGTTCATATTTTTTTAATTTAAGACTGGTTCAAATCAAGTACTACTGAGAATAAAAAGTAGAATTAAATAAAAAAAACTTTAAAAATAATATCCGAAGATGAAGTTGTACAAAATATAAATGCAAAAGAGGAATATAATTATTATGAAAACAAGAGACGTGAATTGTTAACTGAAATTAAAAAAAAAAAAATGCTTCCTGTACAGTGAAACAATAAAGATAAATTGTTAATATTTCATCCGTAACAATTATTTAAATTGCTCAAACTCATTTCCTTTGCAAGTATTATAGTTGATATCTCTTCCTTTCACGTTTGACATTTTCTATTCGAATCGGAATGAATCGACCAAGAACTGTTTTCCGATGAAGACACGTTAATAGTTTATATAAACAAATAACAGGGGAAATTACTGTAGAAGTAATCAACATATATAGCGCAGATAAGGAAATATCTTTAAATAGGTCATGGGTTTATTTCGGGTAATAATATGAAAATTTATGTTTTACTTAACATTTTGTAAGGTTAGTTTATTTATTGAAGGTGTAAAAAAATCTCATCGTTAATTACAGCTTTAAATTTATACGATTTATTTTTTTTATCGGAATCATTAAATCGTTATATATAAAAATAAGTTTCTAAAATCAATAAATCCAGATTTATAAAAAAATAATAATTTATACACTACATACGATGAAGGTTTCTAGATGGGAAAGTATTTAATATTTTTAGAAAATGAAAAAACCCGGTGAAATCTACAAAAATTTCCGGATGAAAGATGAAGCGCTATCACTCCATCAAAGAGGTTGACAGTAGACTCAAAGTATTACTTTATTCATAAAAATTTATTCAATCATTTTTCTTCTTTTACTCGTATTTTTTCACTTCTTGATCTTTTAAGTCCAAAGAAATATATAAATTACAAATTGTAGTTTTTAAATAATGCCATCTACAACAAATAAACATAGAGTAATTTTAATTCTTTTGTAAATTTTATACGGCTCATATCCTTTTATTCCTGGTTATTGCTTACTCCTCGATTAAAAATTACATATTCATGTGAAATTTTACGTTAGTTACTAAATTCATACAAAAGATTTACTTTTATAATTAGTAGCCTACTTACTGTACGTACGTGACTTTCATTATCATGGATACATCTATTTGTAAGAGATATCGTTTCGATTTTATTTACAGTCATTCTTACCGAGAAATGAAAATAAACTTTTAGCAGAAATTTTAATTTTTGAAAGTAAATAACAAAATTAACTGTACAGGAGCATAGAGAAAGATACATTTTTTTCGATTATTTTCACTTCAAAATTCCCTAATCGTTTAAGAGATATAAGAATTACATGTTTTATTAAGGACTTGAAAAACGATCAGGTTTGGTAAAGAGAGAATTTATATTAGATTTATACAACTGCATGAAATTTATTTATTAATTTAACCTTTGCATAAACAAACAATTAATAGTTTATTTTTAATTATATATTCCACACTCAGGTATTAAGCTTCAAAACGTTAAAAAACAAATTTAATAAATCTAATGCTAAAAAAGCAGAATATACTGCGATGTACAGCTGCGCATAACATTTCCGTACAAAGCGGAAATGACTTGCCATATATCATTTATTAAAAAAAAAAAAAAAAAAAAATGTTGAATTAGTTCTGTAGCCTACTCGAAAAGTAAAATAATTTTTCTGAAGCTTTAAATAGTAAATTTATTGCAATTCAATGAAAACCTTTATTTTAAAACAATTCGTGTCATCTAGATATCGATCGAGTTTAATTTGAATTAATCTAGTCTGTTTTAATTTACTAGCCGTACATCCTGCCTTCACCAGGTACATCCAGATTAAAAAAATCTTTTAAAACTTTTAAAAAAATTATTAACTATTTTTGTTCTACAGACAACGGCCTAGAAAATTCTTCCATTAAAAATCATTAACAGTTTTATATTTCTTTTTATACGAATATGTGATCAGGTACCACCTGATGAACGGTAGTAAATCTGAAAAAAGAAAACTCACATTTACAAAGACCACAATCGTTCTCAATAGCAGCCAGGCTTCCTTACCTTGCTTACTAAGAAATCCAGTTTGTAAAATGGTTTCTTTATTTCTTATCCGAATATACTGTTCCAAATCAACATACCAAAGCACAACGAAATGCAATAAACATTCAGCTTTACAAATGACACTTTTACTTAATTTACCACAAATAATTAGGTATACGAAAAAAACATTACTCTCAGAGAACGCAAGTCAAATAAGGCCCATGTACCTGAAATTATTTAAATGTTATCGTGAGAAAATCAGGGGAAAATCGAGTAAACCGGTTGATATCGATTTACCAGTTTTATTTTATATGCTATGAAGACAAATGATTTTATATAGAATCTCTGCTTAGATTTTTTATTTATAAGAAAATAGTTCTTACGCGATAACAATTATTTCATTTATTATTTTTTATATAATCTATAAATATGAAGTTTTGATGTAATAATAACGACAATCAATGTTATTTCTTTTTCTCTCGCCTAATCGCCTGGGCCGGTCGTACAATTAAGTAAAGCTCGATCCAGGAGAGTGCCCTTCTACTCTAAGGGGGCCTCTCCACCTACCGGCTAAAAGTCCGGCATGGCAGATCAGCCTCTCCGGTCGGATCTTTTATCTTCCCCCTAATCCCCGAGAAGAGTAATCCGGGCCCCCCGGACCTAAATCAATTTTCCCAAACTTTTAAGACTTCCCTATTTATATACGAATAAATTGATTTGCACACATAACTTCGAAACGGTTAAAAATAGTTTGTTGATGAGGATTTTTTTTTGTGAACAATCAAAGCGTAAACTGATTGACTGGCGGGAATTACTGTCCAGTTAAAATTCCCCCTTTCATTATGCGATGCGTAGGTAATAAACGAATGGTATAATACGGAACATATTTGCAATAATATTAGCCGACGATAGAAATATAATAAAAATATTAAATTAAAAAAAGGATACTGATTATAGGTTAAAGAGTTTAGAGGGGTAAAAAACGCTGAACATGCTTCTGTCAACGAAACTCTAATATAACAATCAGAAAATAGTTAATCTTCAAACGGCCCTGAATAACTACTAATCACGCTTTATAAACCACTAATCTAGAGCATTTTTTTAGTCGAATACCTCCATAACGTGTACATTTTTGAAGAAGTATAAAGAACCTACTTAGAGTAGTTTGAATTAATTCTAAAGTATCCCTTATCGTTGTGGAGGAAATGCAACTGTTACAGCGTATATCAATCTTATTTTACAACTTTTCAGGCTTCAAAACAGGTTTAAGTCCAATTATTTTGGAGCAGTAAAATTAATTACAATAAAAATACACAGGTTTTAAGAAGCCGCTCGATGCAGTATCTTCGATCAGTTAGTTGTTACGTCGCTTTGATCCCGGGTAAACAGTAGTATCTCCTGAGAAATGATTTTGAACGGTACGGATATATATTTCCAAAAGAATGTTATTAATTTGAGCGGAAATATTCATTTATTTTTTTATTTCTGGCGGAATAGATGTTTTTTTTTTGGTATCATCTCGATTATCCTTATCCCTTATCTCGTACTTTTCGAAAATTTTAGGTAGTCGGTTCTAACCCACCGGGTTGGTCTAGTGGTGAACGCGTCTTCCCAAAATCAGCTGATTTGAAAGACGAGAGTTCCAGCGTTCAAGTCCTAGTAAAGCCAGTTATTTTTACACGGATTTGAATACTAGATCGTGGATACCGGTGTTCTTTGGTGGTTGGTTTCAATTAACCACACATCTCAGTAGTGGTCTAACTGAGAATGTACAAGACTACACTTCATTTACACTCATACATATCATCCTCATTCATCCTCTGAATGAATCTTAACGGTAGTTACCGAAGGTTAAACAGGAAAAATAAAAAGTAGTCGGTTCTAAATCTGAGCTAAAGGTGCAGGTTGATCGGGACGCTGAAATTCGAGAGACTCTTTAAAGTTACGATCCGTTGGCTATTAAAAAATATCTGTGATTCAAATTTGCGACCGACATGATTACCCGATGAAGCAGTACTTTTTAATCGTAGATATTTCAATATTATACAGTAAACCCTTTATATTTACAGTGTAGCCTTTAGTATAATCAGAGTATTAATATTACATAAATGCCATTCTTATCGAAAACTATTTTCTCATGAAAATCGCTTCTTATGAAAACTAAATATTTTCATATTATTATTTTTTATTAAAATTAAATACATTCACAAAAGCAACGAAAGGCAGTTTGCAACGTTCTTTTGGATATTATTAAAATGTTAAAATCTGAACCAAACGAAAAGTAATCTTAGTTTTAGATAAAAAATCCTGATAGCATCTTTTTTACAAAAACTAAAAGTTTCAAAAATCGAAAACGTATTAAATTAATAATAATCGTTTTACAGTTAAAATAACCATACGTTATTAAAGTCGTTAATACATCTCATTAATAAATTATTTATAAGGAAAAATCGTTAACTAATTAATGATATACATAATAGAGTTTAATCTTATGCCATGGTATATTCAGTCAGATAAAATAAACAACAAGATAGATTACACAGCCCTACAAGCTATATTTTTAATATATCATTTCAAAACGTATATTACGGAAGGAACGCGTCTTTCTATTATCGGCCGGGTTTCATGGGTTATGTAGTGGCGGTTATAAATTTTAAGTTTTATTTATTGACGGATTTGGTAATTTCCTATCCGTATGGACCAGCGTGAAATTTATTTACTGGGTCTGACCGTGGGACGCTAAGCTTTTGAACCTAGTACTACCGGCATGATTCTCCTTCAGTCCGTCCGCTTAAGTTCTTTCGGTAGGACCTTACGGGCTAGCAGAAATACGCCTACCGAAGCCCAAGTTACTTGGAGGGACCAATGCGTCAACTTCTCAGGAGGAAGTCGCATGTGCTGACTGAATTAAATTATAAGTTTTTTAGGATGGTGAGTAAGAGGATTGTAGATCTTCATCTTCTTTTGTGGCTGCCCTTCGTGCTGTTTCTCTGCTGGGCTCTTCTACCAGACTCTATTCTGTGACTGAGTAGTCACGTTGTGCTGATTCTTTCTTCTTTTTCTTCTTACGTCGACTTATTTCTTTTTTGCCTCCACTTTCCGTGAGTTGGCAGTAATCGAATTACACGCCACTAACCTTAGGAAGTTCCATGGCCCGGAAGGGCGGAACGGGGAAAAGTGTAGGTTTCTTCTTTCTTCTTCTTTGGTCTACGGCTGGTGGTTGCTTGGCTTGTTCCCTCTTCTTCTTTCTTGAAAGGTAAAAGGAAGTAAGGAACTTACAGTGGGGTTTAATTACGCGGTCACGGTATGGGAGCGGCGATCGCCTTGATGTTTGATGTAGTAAGAAGTGGAGTTCTTACATAAAATAATCAATAAATCATCAAGACACACCACAAATGTGTCCGGAAAGGGGTTGGGGGGGGGCATGTGGCCGCCACAAATTGCCTATGTTGTGTTGGCTATGGAATCTGAAACATAGAGGAAAAGTAGAAAAAATTGATTTTGTTTTACTTTGTTTGGTAGGATAGGAAGGAAAAAGGCAATAGTTTCCCTAGGCTCGGGGGTTACACAAACTATCCTGTGAGTGGAGTTGTATTTAGCACAGTGTATATTATTATTTTTTCTTTGGGGTTTCGACTGGGATTGTAACACCGCGCATCGCTTAAAAAAAAGGAAAATTAATTTTTATAACGAAGACTGTCCTAATTTTTTTTTACTTAAGTTATCAACTACTATAAGTACAAGCCACTTTCAAATACCTGGTAAACAGTTTAAATTCGTAGAGAAAAAAGGCTGAATTAACCATAAATTATATATATACATATATATATATATATATATGAATTTTTTTAATTGTTTTGTGGTAATTTTTTAAATTTAATATATCTTCTAGCACTTTCGTGGCTACGGTACTAATCGATGGCGAAGGTGTCACGTTTTCGCCATCAGCATCGACTTCGCCCTGATCCAGCACATCTTAATTTATCTCCCGGTCAGTTATCGATTAATAATTATCATCTTCGATTTCCGTCGGCCATTCATTTACATCGTCTTGTGTCAGTCCTTCTAAGCCGTCCGTATAAGTGTAATAGAGGATAAGTTGGCCACAAATTTTTCCAAGAGCACTTTTTCTTTGGCAAGATTTCTTTTCCCGTGCTTGTGCGAGATTAAGCACATCTTTAAGATTAACATTTATTTCTTTTAAACATTTTAAAATAGGCGTACTTTCCAATTTACTAGATACACTAGAATCTTTTTGTAATTTGGATTATAGGTTTGATTCATCGGCTGAATGATAGCAGTAAAATTTGGTTAAAGAAATAAGACGGATACACCCATCTTTACTTTCTAAGTCTTCCTCATCCGGTTGCTCCGTACAGTTGCCTGAAAGTAACAGCTGTTTCTGGTATCTGTGTTTGTTTAAGCAATTTTTTTACTGATGACACCAACTGCCCATTAAACCGTTCAAAAAATACTTCCCTTGTCACCACGCCTGGCTTTGATTTCGAATATTACAGGAAGTCTGACGTTTTTAAAGGGCCTAGGATTTTTGGACTTTCCTACAACAAGCGATTCAAGTTTACCGCTACCACTCGCGTTTAAACAAGGCATAAACTTAATTCTGTTTTACGATCAGGAGCTCTCTTTTCAGCAAAATGAACGAATGGTTTTTTAGTAGCAGCCTCCAAAACCCACTCTCATCGGTATTATGAAGCTGGTCAGAGCCAAGAGCCAACTCTTGGACTGTCTTTATAAATTTTTCTTTATATGGCGCAGCGACAATAAAATCACCAGAAAGTTTCTCACCTGTGGTGGTTAGTAAATGGATTCCATATAGCTTCTTGAATTTATAGAAACAAACCGTCACTTGCGCCGAATTTTTCTTTCTTCATAATTTCTTTATAGAAAAGATTACCTTTTTCTTTGATGATTTCGTCAGAAAGAGGAATATGTTTGGAATGTTTCTGGAATGAATCTTTTTTCGGACTATTAATGCACATAGTACAACAAATAACACAGATAGATTCGTAGTGGAGAAATCAATAAATAATTCTATTTAAGTTTTTATTAGAAAAATCACAAAATCGCCAACAATCTAGACGGTTAGGATTGAATACGTTAAAATTATTGTTTCTATTTACTAATTAAAAAATTAAAAAACATTATACCTATCACATCGATATTAAAAAGACTGAATTTGAACTTCTGAATTTTTAACCCAAAACAAAGAGCACAATATGAACAAATGAGCGATCCAAAACAAATGGCGAATCTGAACTAAAACCAAACAAAATGATGCGGTTGAAATCACAAATCATAATTAAATACGTATAGACTATTTACTAAGTGAAAATTAACTTTAAAATATGATTTATATCGCATGATGAATCGTATAAATATATTTAAATTAAAACAGAGAATTCAATTTTATTAATATCAAGAACGTTAAACAAAATTATACACTATTATATACAGTTAGATATAAACAAGCGTACATTTGTTATACACTAAACAGAATCAAATATTCTGTTGAGTATAAAACATTGTTGGATATAAAACCCGCTAACTAAGGGGTTTTAGTAGACGGATTTCCAATAATAAATTCAGGCGTAACCCGATTAAAGAGGTATGTTCTATAAAAGTATACACATGTCACATACGGTAACTAAATACAAAATCAAATTAACCGAATCCTGTTTTATTTCTTTACGCAGTCGTATCAATATGTTCATTAAAATCAAAATAAATTAAAGTTAGGGAAATTATTCACATTCACTGAATAATAATTGTTAATTTATTTCATTAAATATCCTCATTTAACTCATTAAAAATGAATCATTCATTTAGACATGTAGACAACTACGAGCTTAATCCAGATAAAATTACAAAAACACTCTACGCATGTGTGGGTATATATATATGTATCTATATACACAGGATGGCGCAAAAGGAACCAAGCGATAGGAAAAATTCATAAATTTTTAATTTTAATTGATTTTGTTCATTTTCTTTTCAGATCTTATGAAGGAAATGTGGAAAATTAATAATGGAACGATACACAGCCGATCGGCGAAAGAAAATCGTAGAATTTTTTTTTCAAAATTAACATTCATTAATATACAATCAAAAAACTTACTGCTGACAATTCGATATAAGGAATCCACCCTTCCTTTACATGGTTAGGCACTTAGTGGAACGTTTTCGACAGCAAGGATCAATAAGGGATGTGCCAAAATCCGGAAACCAACGTATATCCCGAAGCGAGAGAACATTCTAGAACAAGAGAGTGTTAAGGAGACTCCGAAAACGGTTCGAAGACGTACTCTTCAGTAAAACATTACTCGAAGATCACTACAGGGAAAACAGTAAAGGATTTATAACGGTTATCATTCAAAATTCAATTCTTGCAAGAATTGAAACCGAGAGACCTTGAAAAAGCCTAAATTATGCCATACGTTTTCAAGCATCGGGGCGGGAAAATAAAACCTTCATGCGTAATTTGAAAGCGAGCGATGAATCCCGAATTCATCTGAATGATGTTATTCATCTGAATAACAAAGAAAGCTGCCGAACACGGGGAACTGTAAATCCGAGGGTTATTCACCACAGGGAATTAGATCCCCTTAAATGCACAGTCTCGAGCATATTACATCCAAACTGATGTTACCGGCCAAAGTCATTGCACGTGCTGTCCAGTGTTCGATGGGTGTTTGGTGGTCGGGACCACCCAGTTAACATCTGTGGCAATTCTGTTTAGCAACCACTGGAGGCGTTCCTGGATACTCATGCTCCGAAGGGTGAAGCAGAAATGGCGTCACCATTCCCTGGTGTACGGGCTATGGAACCCGTAGATATAAACCGAGTGGTTTCTCGAACGGCACTGAGAAAAGCACCGGGGATTGACCAGCTGGACCCGGATATATTCTATCATCTGCTACCTGTCATAAGAGAGCCGCTTGGCAGGCTGTTCTCGGGGTGGCTTAGATGGGGTTGCTTTCCGACTTGTCGGAAGGTGGCTTTGGTGAGGGTGCTCTTAAAGTCAGGAAAGGATCCGAGTGAGGTCAGCAGTTATCGACCCATCAGCCTCTTGCCGGTAATCGGCAAGTTACTTGAAAGGCTGCTTGTGGAACGGCTCTGGGAAAACATAGATATAAACGGTTTTCTAAATCTAGGCCAATAGGGCTTCATGAAAGAGACTGGTACCGAGGATTGCATCTTAAATGCTCTTGTCGAGGTGGAAAGCGGCGACAGTAAATATTTTTTGGCAGTTTTTATTGACATAGAGGCACCTTTTGTACCTTGTGTTGGAGTTCTGTTCTCTATGAGTTGGAACGCAGCAATGTTACAGTAGCCCTGCAGACCGTGGTACGTGATTATTTGTCTAACCGTACGGCTCTGTTTAAGGATGCGCACACCTAGTTGTGGAAAGATGTCACCAGGGGAAGCCCGGTCCGTTGTCGGTCCCTTGCTGTGGAACCTGGTATTCGATGGATTTTTGGGATTGACATTCCCAGAAGGGATTACGGCCCAGGCTTTCGCCGATTACTGTTTGCTGTTAGTTCATGGTAATTCACAACCACAGTTAGAAGATCGGGCGCAGGCGGCTTTGTCAACCGCAGAGAGTTGCATGAAAATTTTAAATTTAAAGATTTCTGTGCCCAAGACGAAGTTTATACTTCTCAAGGGTGCAGAGAAATTATCGTACAGTTGTAATCACCGTATTATGTATAAAGGCTGTGTAATCAGCCGAGTTAGAGTTCATAAGTACCTAGGTGTTTTTTATGATGAGATGTTTCTGTTTATCAACAACAATAGGCAAGTAGCGGGAGACGCCGTCTTTGTGATGCACAAGGTTAGGAGGATTGCTCGGAAGGATTACGGTCTCTCGGGCCTTCATTTGTACATGATGTTCCGAGGTTTCTTCGAAAGTATTACCTCTTATACTGCGTCCGTTTGGGCGCATAGGTTCGAAAGAAATCGTGCACTTATTCAAAATTTAAGGAGTGTCCAGCGCAGAGCCTTAATCATATGCACTGGTGTGTTTAAAACATCTTCCTACGAGGCTACCACGGTATTGGGAAAGGCTTTTCCAATCGATTTAGTGCTGAAAGTTCAGGTGGCCATGTGGAAATTGCAAGGAGGTAGAGAGGCCGAGGTATTTCGGGTGCGGTTTTGAGTCGGGCCTGTACCGGATCGGAACGGTAATCGCAATGCACCGGTTCTAAATTTCGAACAGTTACCCACCTCCCGCCTGCGGGGGAGGCTTTACAGCTTTGCGATGGAAGCCTGGCAGCCACAATTAAGGGTAAGTCCTTGTTTAGATTTATACAGGATTTGGGGGATGGTACGCCTCTAGTTAGTTTTTAAGGGCAACGGGAGCCAAAGTACTCAAGACGCGGTATGCAGCCTCTAAGTAAAATTTCTTGGTAACGAATAATTACAAGGAACTTTGCAATCAATTAGCCTTCTCGTTCATCCGACTTAAAGAGTCTCAGATTATTTCTCTGGGGATAACTACAGGATAAAGTTTATGCTTATAACCCAACGACCATCAAAAAATTAAAAAAACAGTATTCGAACAGTTGAATACCTAAATCCGAATGTTTTAACCGACGTCGCGAAAAATCCATTAGAAAGAGCACAACTTCGTAAGGAGGAAAATGGGAGTCATTTGAGTGATTAGTGTTCTAAAGTAGCTTAAAAATCTCCATAAATTATAGTTTACAATTCCTCATCGAAATAAAGTAACAATTTAACTCTTTACTTTATCTTTTGATTACCAGCAATAATTATTCGGATAGAACTAATACAACTAGGATTAACAGTTAAAAATAATCAAATTAATAATAAAAATAATATTTGCTTTGTGTAAGTAATTAAAAATCGTTTGCTACATTTTCGCCATCCAGTCAGTATGTGTGTGTGTGTATATATATATATATATATATATATATATATACAGAGTGTTTCAAAAATGGTGGGCTGGCTATACTTTTTCGGATTCTACTTGTAAACCTAGACAAAAAATATCTTTAGGAAAAATGGAAATTTCTCCGTTTTCCACCGTTCACCATTTTGTTTTTTTTATATAAAAGTTTATATCTCAAGTTCGGATAGAGGAATCACAATAATATTTTGTAAGCGTCTTGGTAATAATTTTTTAAAATGAGCAAAAAATCAGGACTTAAATACATTCGCAAATTACAAAATGGCGGCCATGTTTATTTTTCAATCCGTTATATCGCCATAAATATTAGTTTTATCAAAATGTATGTTTCTAATAAGATATTAAGCCTTTTATTTTGAAAAAAGTGCCATTTTATTTTTTTAAATCGGTTAACAAATAGCCGAGTTGTGGCAGAAAATTGCTGTTGTAATTTTGTCTTTGTTTTCATGTCCTCCATTTTACGTTCAATTCGATTAGATATTAATCGTTTTTATTTATTGTTAATCTATTATTGTAAATTAGTATCAAATTAAGTAATAATTTTCTCACAGTAAAATTTAATATTAAATAACATCAAAACAATTGATATTAATTTTTCAGTTTTGAATAATTTTACACAGCATTTTTTATTACTGTTGATCGTGTTAACGAGAAATGCAACGTACATTATTTAAAAAACCATATAATTTTAAAGTAATTTAAACTCATTGTTTAATTGTGAGTATTTGTTTAACATTCAGTGTCATCGGTTTATTTTTTAAGTTTTGCTGTTTTATCAGCATGGAGTTTTTTTTTGCCGAATTGTGTGACATGAATTTAACGTACGGTTTAGCAAACTGCAATAAGGCAGAAGCCAAAAGAGTGTATGAAAACACGTTTCCTAATAGATTTGTTCCAAATGAAAAAACCTTTGATCGACTCCACATACGGATTAGGGAAGCAGGTTCATTTACACCAGGGAATCATGACCGTGGTCGACCAAGGAGTACTAGGACTATTGAATTAGAAAAAAATGTTCTAAATCGTGTAAAGAATCCCCTGATAAAAATACACGTTCTCTGGCAATACAAGAAGGTGTGGGCCTCGTGACTGTGCAGCGGATTTTAAACGGTAACTGTTTTTACCCTTAACACTTGCGGCGCGTACAGTGGCTGACTGCCGATGATTTTCTATGTAGATTGGCTTTCTGTAACTTTCGAAGAATATAAATCGAAGATCCTTTATTTTCGAGAAGGATTCTGTTCACAGATAAAGTTTCTTTTCAACAGGAATGGTGTTCAACCGGCTACCTGAACGACGAGAATCCTCACGGTTCCTTCCAAAGTAGCCATCAACAAAGATTTTCCCTGAACATGCGGGCAGGTATTTTTAATAACTATCTTTTGGGTCCTGTCATTCTACCAGATCGTTTAAATGAAGACAATTTATCTTGCTCGTTTGAGCAAAAATCTTCCACGTTTGTTGGAAGACCTACCTTCACAATTAAGAAAAAATATGTAGTTTTACCACGACAGAGCTCCAACACATTTCAATCGGTTGATATCAGGTTTCCTTCATGAAACTTGGATAGGCCATTGGAGAATTATTACTTAATTTGATACTAATTTATAGTATTAGAATTAGCAATAAATAAAAACCGTAGTAGAATCCGAAAAAGTATAGCCAGCATATATAATGTATATACTTATTCAGTGCACATATCAGTATATACAGTACTCTGTATGTATATATATATATATATATATATATATATACACACGTAAAGAGTAGGGTGTATGAACAACTTATACGTTTACATAAATAAAATCTTATTTAATACTCGTATGTAGCCTGTGGGCTACATATTAATAACAAAAGTGGTTAAGCCTTCGGAAGTCAGTTGTTTAACAGTTGATTTTCGAAGCTGAAGGTTCTAAGGTTCAAATACTAGTAAAAGTCGGTTACATTATTCAGATTTATATACTATAAAGGGAATACTGGTGTACATTGGTGGTTGTGATAAAAATTAAAATTCTCCGGAATATCGGGCTATCGATCTCCGTATCCTGTACAAGACTGCAATTCATTACATATAATACATATCACCCTCATCTCAACGTTGTGTGAGGGTTACTCTTATTATTCACTAGTTTAACAGATTGCAACGTACACATTAGGAAAATTAAATAAAATACAAAGAAATTCAAGTTTTATTTTTTAATTTCAATTTCATATATATTTGAATGTGCCGCTAGATTTTTAATTAATCTGAACAAAATATAAATAATAAGAAGAAGCCGATCAATTAACTGTCTTGATATAGACAAAATATAAGAGAATTTAGTTGATTAATATTACTTCGTTATCTTAAAGTTTAAAAAAGAGAAAATATTACTCGATTTTGTCAGCGTCAACATACAGCTTAAAACTATCCTTCACCATTAGTAAAGATGACAATTAGTTTTATCCATATAACTTATTTATTACTTCCACAAAAGATGGATTTCATATTCTAAATTAATTAATTAAACCAGGAAAAATTTAAAAAAATATTCTCTATAATTCAATCACTAATTTATGAAATTTAGTTAAAATAGTATCGAGAGCTATATTGAAAAATGAATGAACAGTGCTGTCAGGTGGTTATATGCCTTTCTTCATATGACGTACTTTCTAAAATTATAAAAACAGAACGTGAATGTCCGTAAACTTGCCGGGTACAAGTTTTCATTTATTAACTGTAAGAAGATCAGCAATCAAAATTAAAAAAAAAAATGTTTGTTAAGAAAATTATTTCATATGTTATTTTGTTTAATTCTTGCTTTGAAGATATTTTTATTAGTATTTATCATGGGGAATAATATATAAAATGCCGTTCTAAAAATTGAGGAAAGAATTTCATATAAAATTTCGTAAAGTTTTCTGTCAAGTTTGTACGAAATTCTATATGACTTTGTATTTATAGCTTGAAAATCTTAGTCAAACCGCATCTCGCCTAAAAATCATAAAAAATGTAATTTCCGAAGACGAAAGTAGAACTCGCATCATCGTTTAAATGAAAAAATAATACTTTCAATATAAAATTTTCCAAATTTTATTTTATTTGGAACTTTTTGTTAAAATGAAACCCGAGTAGAAAATAATTTTTTTCACCAAAAGTGAACGGGTTTATTTTTTTTCTGATATAAGGAATTGTTTAGTCAAATTAAATCTTAAAGCTGAATTTTTTTTCTTAAAAGCATAAGACACTGTTGAATGTTTTACTTATATTTCAAGCCTACAAATTTCAATATAACTAAAATAAATTTATTCTTTGAGTTTCGTTGAAACAGGTATTTCTGTTGTGACATACTGTTAAAAAAATATGAAAAAAAAACAAAAAAGGAAAACGTAAGGACAAATAAGATCATGGACCGAAATGAGTACGGATGCAATGTGAAATTACTGGATTTTGTTCTACTTTTGAATGATATACGAACACTTCATGAACGTAAACTTATTTTAAAAACTTATATCCATAAGTTTTATGGATATAAAATTTATATCCATAAGTTTTATGGATATAAAATTTATATCCATAAGTTTTATGGATATAAAACTTATATCCATAAGTTTTTAAAATAAGTTGATATTTTAAAAGTGTCTAAGGACAATACGTAAATAATTTCACGACGTGTTCTGCAAGTGAAAATAAAGAAAAAGTTCATATAAACATGAATGCGGAAAGTCGTCGTTTTGGAGTTGTTGGTTGAGATTAATTTCGCCCTTATTTCTGCTCTAAGGCTAATATGAAGCCATAATGAAATTCTTGAAACTTGAATTTGATAGGTTTCTACGGTTTTTAGCCGGAAAGATTGAATAAAAAAGGTGTCAGAAATGCATTTCTAGTGTTTGAGAAATTTATTGTAAAATATAAAAAATTGGTGCCGCAAAAACAATATTTTAGGTTAGACGTACAAATAATTTCATTAAATTACCAGAACATATACAATATTACAATAAAGTTTATAGAGAATTTAATTCTCTCTTCTCACTTTTTTCCTGTTTAGCCTCCGGTAACTACCGTTTAGATAATTCTTCAGAGGATGATATGTATGAGTGTAAATGAAGTGTAGTCTTGTACGTTCTCAGTTCGACCGTTCCTGAGATGTGTGGTTAATTAAAACCCGACCACCAAAGAACACCGGTATCCACGATCTAGTATTTAAATCCTAGAGAATTTAATTCTGGGATAATCTAAGTAAGTTAACTTACTTTAACATCTTTAAAGCAAAAGTAAATTCATTTCCATAATGGATTATTATAATATACGTATATATGATATGCAAAAGTACACAGATAGCGCCCTTAAAGGAAAATTACGTCTACTTACCGAAAATTAATCGCAAAATCTTATCGGGTTGTGTTGAAAAACTTAATGAAAAAATAAAAATACGGACCGCTTATTCTGTTCGCAAAGTAAGCGAGCTACATACTGCGCAGTTCACGCAAGCATCTTCTTTCACTAATAAAATGTCTATATATAAATGTCTGCGTGAAATAAAATAATAATTTCCGAAAATTAAACTGAAAAAAAACAATTATATTTAATAAATTATTAATAATATAAAATACAAAATAAAAAATTAACGTTATCGAAATTAATTGTATTAACATTAAAATTATAAAATGTTAAATACAGACGTTATCGGATTACAGACATTATGTCAAGCAAAATTTACGTTAACGAATCAAAAAATCTAATATTTCTTTTTATAATATTCTTTGTTGTAGTAAAACCAAACAGTGCACTTTATAGTAAACAACACGTTTTGGAACGGTGCCAGAAGATAGGAAACAGCACCTACTGTACGATCGAGTGGGATTTTAGATTCTCTATCGAGCACGAACCCATATATCCTGCTACATATTTTAAAATACACAATCAGTCTGATTAAATATATTATTTTTTCTTTCCTGAGAACATGCTTTAAAGAAAATAAAACATACCTTTTTTTAATAATTATTCCAAATTTATATCGGAATATTTCATTGATCAACGAAAATACGTTATAATAAAATATAAATCACAAAAAAAAAAAACGCTTGGCTTTAAAAATATTACGCAGTTACAACGAGGACAATAAAGGAAAAGGATACATAATAGAAATTACGGAATTTAATTTCAAATAAATAGTCACACGAAAAAGTTATTAAGAAAAAGAAGGAAGGTTATTTCCTAATACCAGAAAAAAAATAAACCCGTTCGCTTTTGTTGAAAAAAATTTGTTTTCTGACTCGAGTTTCATTTTAACAAAAAATTTCAAATAAGATAAAATTTGAAACAATTTATATTAAAAGCGTTCTTTTTTCATTTAAACGATGAAGCGAGTACCACTTTCCTCTTTGGAAATTAATGTTTTATGATTTGTTATGCGAGATGCGGTTTGACTAAGATTTTCAAGGTATAAATACAAAGTCATATAGAATTTCGTATAAACTTGACAGAAAATTTAACGAAATTTTATATAAAATTCTTTCATCAATTTTTAGAACGGGATTTTATATATTATTACCTATGATAAATACTAATAAAAATTTGTTCAAAGCAAGAATTAAACAAAATAACATATGAAATAATTTTCCTAACAAACATTTTTTTTTTTTTAATTTTGATTGCTGATCTTCTTTTTTGTTAGATTAAAAAATGTATAGTATAATTTAGCGATTACATAAATGTGTGAAATACGTATACTCCAGCTTATGAGAAATAAACCGAATAAATTATACTAGCGGTGAAATTATTTATTTACATTTGAATCGGCCCATCATATTATTAGTATATTTATTCTACGCGATGACAATAAGAAAAGAATAAACTTATTTACGCATTCCAAAGTAATATGATCAAATTATAACCGTGAAATCTATCGGAAGACAACCTATTACACTCAAAAACAGTTGTGCTACAATATTTTATTTGATCTAAAATCTAAACCTACATGATCATTTCGATTGTTAAACGACCTTCTTCAGTAGAATACTGTAGAAAAATGAGGAATTAATAATAAATAAATAAAATAATATTTAATAAATAATCAAATTAATTGATGAGAAAAGAATGAAGAAAAACGATAATACTGATCGACAAAAACTGTATTTACGAAACATTGTGAAATGACTATTAGTTCCGGTAATCGATATAAAAGTGTAAATTTAGCTTAAAAATATTTACACAAAATGAATTTAATTCAGAACCCGTTAACGACTTAATGAACTCCTCTTGTGTAAGCTGGATAAATAAATTTTATTTCCAGAAAAATAAAGGTAGCATTTACCGTAAACAAATCAAAGAGAGATCTCCGTCCGTAAAAAGATTTTAAGAGACCGTATAGTTATACGCTCTTTCAAAAATGTTTTAACGCTAAATTTGAAAACTTTCACTAAAGGATAATTATTAAATTTAAAAATCAAGAAGGTTTTTAGATATCGGTATCCTGTGGTAAATTAATAACAAGTTTCTGCATCGCTACCGATAATGGAGGTTTCCTAACTATCTAATTCTGTTTGTTATGCAAATCTTTTAAAACTACTGTTTGCAATAAACTTATTTTGTAACACGGTTCTAGAGAATGTTTGACCACAACCGAAATCCGGTCTTATTTATAATCAATTAAAAGCTCCTTTTCGAGTAATAAATCGTAATTATTGTCTTTACAAATCAGCTTATAAATGTTAATTTTTTACGCTTTCTCGTGTAAGTAAGGTATGATTTATCGTTCTGAAGTAAAAAAATTTGCTGCATAGTTCAACGTTTTTCAGTTGTTTTCGGTATGCTAGCATTCTTATTTCTAATAAAACTACTGAGGTCAGCCGTATCCTCAATAGAATTAATTTCTTCGATAAACTTTTGGATCAGGTGACACTTTCATCTTTTCATTCAAATTTTAATCATCGCATTAAAATCTGCCATTTTATGTTCCGTAGAACGAAAAAAATCATTAGCGATATATTTATAAGAACGCGCACATTTATTGACATATGTACTCCTATTTATATCTCATTAAATATTTATCTTCAGATATAGATGCTTTATATATACCGAGATCCTCTGTCATGCAAACTTTTTTAAACTTAATTATCAATTTTAAAAAAAATTAAATTTTAGTGAAAGAATTATCTTCTAATACCCTCATTATTAGAATGTTTTTATTTAAAAGTTTAGGTTTTTCGTAAAAATCTAGTTAATGTACACCAAAAAATTAAAAAAAAAAAATTATTTATAGTCTATTTAAACTTTTTATAAAAAATAAATTTTTGCAGATACTTATTTCCAAATTTTTATCTAATAAAACCTTGTTGAAAATTACAATTTTTTTCAACTTTAAATAATCGAAAAAATTTGTTTTGTATTTTCAGAGTGGTGTTTTAAAAATTTTTTTTTAAAGTTTATATTATAATTTATAAGCTTTATTTTTATTTAAAAAATGGTTATTTAAATAATGAAAAACAAATGATAAAAATTTGATTGAAATTAGGAAATAGTAAACACAAAAAAAATGTATGGAGACTATTCAATGTGAACACTCCCGAGTACAAAAATAAGTATTACGTTTTAGCGTAACATTAAAATTTTATACATAATTCATCTAACTTTCTTGAATTTTTATGAAATACTTTGAACTCGTAATGAAATTGAGTTTTGTATTAATTTGTTGATATTATTCGAATATACAAAAAAAATTAAATTTATATGTAGTCAAATCGTTTTTTAGATAATTACTTTTTTGCTTAAAAATCTTTCGCTAAATTGTCGAGAAAAATTTACAACCGCATTATCAAGAAATTCATTTCCAGTAACTAACACTATCCGATTCAAGAATGCGGTATAGAATTAAAAACACGATACGTGTAAAAACACAGGAATCAAATCAAAAACTTTCTTTTTTTATTGAAACCTGTTATAACAGTTTAAATTCAAAATTCATTAAGAATTACTTATTTCTTTAAATCGCATCTCTCAATGAACTTCAATAATTATTACAGTTAACTGTCACTTATATTCATACGATCTAAAAATTTGGATATAAAATCTCAAACATATATATATATATATATATATGTATATATACATATATATATATATATATATATATATATATATATATATATATATATATATGTATATATACATATATATATATATATGTATATATACATATATAAAATATTTATATTTTAAAAATTCAAATTTGTAAAAGTTGAATTAACTGTTTTGGTGTTGTATTATATAATTTTTAACAAAGAATAATAACGTAAGAATCACACTATGAAGAGAATGTTCTTTTAAAAGTAAAAAAAAATTATTATTTATTAACAGAATGAGGATCAGGTTGTCAATACGGTCAGGATGGTCTTATGGTTAACTCTCGTCGAAAATCACTTATTTAACAACTCATTAGTTTAACTAGTCCTGCATAAAAAATCTTAACTAGAATTCTATACAGAATAATTGAGAGGAGAGTGGAAGAAGTGTTAGGAGAAGACCGATTTGGTTTCAGGAAAAGTATAGGGACAAGGGAAGTAATTTTAGGCCTCAGATTAAT
Organism: Lycorma delicatula; assembly: GCF_047948215.1. Taxonomy (NCBI): domain Eukaryota; kingdom Metazoa; phylum Arthropoda; class Insecta; order Hemiptera; family Fulgoridae; genus Lycorma; species Lycorma delicatula. The sequence continues at coordinate 225,274,185 of NC_134457.1, read as the reverse complement.
AGTAGAAGGAAGATTAAAGAAAAACAAACCGACATACTTGGCGTTTATAGACCTAGAAAAGGCTTTCGATAACGTAGACTGGAATAAAATGTTCAGCATTTAAAAAAAAATTAGGGTTCAAATACAGAGATAGAAGAACAATTGCTAACATGTACAGGAACCAAACAGCAACAGTAACAATCGAAGAACATAAGAAAGAAGCCGTAATAAGAAATGGAGTCCGACAAGGATGTTTCCTATCTCCGTTACTTTTTAATCTTTACATGGAACTAGCAGTTAATGATGTTAAAGAACAATTTGGATTCGGAGTAACAGTACAAGGTGAAAAGATAAAGATGCTACGATTTGCTGATGATATAGTAATTCTAGCCGAGAGTAAAAAGGATTTAGAAGAAACAATGAACGGCATAGATGAAGTCCTACGCAAGAACTATCGCGTGAAAATAAACAAGAACAAAACAAAAGTAATGAAATGTAGTAGAAATAACAAAGATGGACCGCTGAATGTGAAAATAGGAGGAGAAAAGATTATGGAGGTAGAAGAATTTTGTTATTTGGGAAGTAAAATTACTAAAGATGGACGAAGCAGAAGCGATATAAAATGCCGAATAGCACAAGCTAAACGGGCCTTCAGCAAGAAATATAATTTGTTTACATCAAAAATTAATTTAAATGTCAGGAAAAGATTTTTGAAAGTGTATGTTTGGACTGTCGCTTTATATGGAAGTGAAACTTGGACAATCAGAGTATCTGAGAAGAAAAGATTAGAAGCTTTTGAAATGCGGTGCTATAGGAGAATGTTAAAAATCAGACGGGTGGATAAAGTGACAAATGAAGAGGTATTGCGGGAAATAGAAGAAAGAAGCATTTGGAAAAATATAGTTAAAAGAAGAGACAGACTTATAGGCCACATACTAAGGCATCCTAGAATAGTCGCTTTAATATTGGAAGGACAGGTAGAAGGAAAAAATTGTGTAGGCAGGCCACGTTTGGAATATGTAAAACAAATTGTTAGGGATGTAGGATGTAGAGGGTATACTGAAATGAAACGACTAGCACTAGATTGGGAATCTTGGAGAGCTGCATCAAACCAGTCAAATGACTGAAGACAAAAAAAAAACAACTCATTTTAGAAATAGAAGATTCTGCTGTTAAAATCCTAAAGTTAACTGCTTTTATTCAGATTTGAATACTAGACAGTGGATACCGGTGTACTTATGATTAACCGTACATCTGGAGAACGGTCGGCCTGAGTCTGCACAACACTACACCTAATTTACATGTATATAATTTACAACATCATCTCATCGGGCCGTGAGAAGTTGTTTATTGTTCTTAGTTGAACAGATTAGAACGTATAAATAAGGAAAAAAAATTAAACGTTTGTACCGATCGTAAAATAGATGCGGTTACAAGTTTGGATTACGTTAGGTTTTCTACATAAAGACAGTGGATAATTTTTTTTTACTCTTGCAATTATTTTTTCTTTTTTGTTCGTGTATATCTACACATCTTTTGGACAACGATGCAAGATTTTCTTAAGTTTTCTCGTTTTCGAGTAATGTAAAAAAATGTAGGAAGACTGATTAATTTTCCGTTTTAAATAATAAAACTGCTAAAAACAAGTTTAAAATTATTTTAAAGAATATCAGTACGATAAACGAAAATTATAAAAAAATTGTTACAGAAACTTATATATCATAGCAACAAAGAAATATTTGTTAAATAATGGAGAAATTTTAATATTTTATATGAAAGGTTTATTCATCAAGTAATAATAATAAAAAACCGGGCGAAAGAATAAGGTTAAATTATAACACCTCACTAATGCTGAAATTAAAAAAAAATTATTCCGTACGAAAAAACAATAAAAGTTTTTCGAAATAGATTTGAAAAACTGGTAAATGTTTATAAAATTCTCTACAAATGTTTTTTTGTTTACCTTTAACTCAATTTTCTACGGTAATGTAAATATCTTGGGTTACTAAAAAATAAAATTAATAAAAATTTTTAAAAATAAATGTTTATTTACTCCACTTTTGAGATAAAAGTTAAATATTCTCGCTTTAGCAAAGGTTTATTTAGAAGAATAATTAATTAAGACGTCTACTTTTTATAAGGTAAATCAATGTCATTTCGTGCGTAAACATTTGTTTTATTAAATAAATAAATTCAAATCGTAAACAAGGATTAATTAATAAATGTTAACTGTTAATGAAATTTAACACCACCACGTACTATATAATTCGCTTTATAATACTAGCGTAGGTTTCTGTTAATTTCACTAAACGTTGTAAAGAATAACTACGAGCGTAAAATTAAAGTATTGGTAAGTGGTTTGTAATGTAGAACTGTCGAGTGCCAAGTTCATTTTGTCGACCGAGTAAATTATATAATATTCAACAGTTGGCCAACAATTTTCAGGATTGATGAATTTATTTAATATATCATTTTATTAATATAAATTAATTAAAAATTTTAAATTAATTATATTTCCCTCGAAAATGCTACGTAAAATCTTTAGTTAATATTGAAAAATAAATGAAAACGCTATTAATGTCAGAATTTGAATATTGTATATTTTAATTGAAGGCGTTTACGTCTTAAATAACTAACAGTCTACAAAAAAAGTGCAAACGGATTAAAAATAATTTCTAAACAACCGTATGAATTGAAGACAACTAAAGCTCATTAATTTAAATCGACATTTTACGTTAACATCTAGCGTTGCTGAGTTGATCAAAGTTCTTAGATTCCTTTCTTATAATCTGTATTTACCAGTAAGGTCATATTCCGTTTTCACTAAACACTATACAATGAAAAAAAAAAGATAGGATGATTTGAAAGGGAGACAAAGACAATATAATTTAAAGAAAAAGTTCGGGATAGACCGTGGAGAATGCTCTTTCTTGATACTAGTCAATAGACGGTTACACTATTAGATGAAGAAGGAAGAAGTATATTTATCCAGTTTTATTAGTATTCAGCGACATACCAGCATGTACTTCTAAAAATAGAAAGTTAAAAAAAAAAAAAAAAAATTATATACGTAAATTATAAAAATACAGAAAAAAGTTAGGAAATGTGTATGGTTTTTATATATTGGAAGAAATTGGAGAATAATTTCGGGGTATGAATTATAATGTAATGATTTAAAGTATCATTTTAAAGCAAAATGTATTTTCATTTTTTTATTATTTTAGTTCAGGTAGACTGCCGCGTAAGACCGAAACATAGAGCTTAGTTTTTAAACCTTATCGATTCAAGAATACCAGATTATCGACCGTAAACAATCGATACGATAATATGATCTGTAAAAAATATAGATCCTGCTTAAAAAAAAATATTGAATTCGGGGTACCTATGATTTGCGGGAGAGTGTAGGCATTGATCTAGCTCCCGCAAGCGAACCGGAGCTGAAAGAGATAGAGTACGTTTTCATTAGAGGGTTTTTAAATTTGTAAATCTTTTTTTTTATTTTTAAATAAATCAAGAGGACTTTCAGTAAATTGTATGAAAAAACTGTGAAACGGAATCAGAAAAATAACGATTCAAAAAATTCATTGGAATTTTTTTTTAGTATAGATAAAACCTTTGCGATATGCTTCAGACATATCGCTAACAAAACGGTAAATACGTCTTAGAAATGTTGCTGTTCCCCGTAGTTTAACATTTTTGGGTAGTTATTAAACGAAAACTTTTCACGGGATGAACGAATCGATTTCTTTGTAAGGAGATGAAACCGTATTGTATGTTTTAATCAAAAAAAGCTAAGCTTTTAATAATTTAAAAATATTTATTTTGTCTATTCATAATCCAATCTAAAATGTAATTTAATTAGTTTTACAATAATACTACTTTTAAAATGTTGAACAAATCGTTCAACTCTGAGTTTTCAGGGTACAAAAACGGGCTGAAAGATCTTTTATCTGTTCGGTTAAATATGATTCATATAGATCGATTTTTATTATTTAACTCACCGGGTTGATCTAGTAGTGAACGCGTCTTCCCAAATCAGCCGATTTGGAAATCGAGAGTTCCAGCGTTCAAGTCCTAGTAAGGTAAGTTATTATTACACGGACTTAAATACCAGATCGTGGATACCGGTGTTCTTTGGTGGCTGGGTTTCAATTAACCACACATCTCAGGAACGGTCGAACTGAGGCTGTACAAGGCTACATTTCATTTACACTCATACATATCATCCGCTGAAGTACTATCTGAAAGGTAATTACCGGAGGGTAAACAGGAAAAAGAAAAAAAGATCGATTTTTATTAAATTAAAAATCCTGATATTTAATGATTTTATGTTCACAAAAATACAATTTTTATGTAATGAAGAGAATTGGTAATGAACGGTCATTTATTCCTAAAAATTTACAACATTTACTAGTATCCAACCGGACAACGTAACTATTTTCTTGTTACACGGCATAATATATCGACCTAAAGAGCTTAAGTATGCTTACCTTAATATTTTTAGAACAGTGTAATTAAGAATCAAAATTATTTACTTAAAATTAAATTATTTACTTTAACATATGCGATATTAAAGAGTTTATATATTTCAAGATGATAGGTTCAAATTAACATAAATCTGAATCTTTTCACTCTTCAGTTAATATGTACTATTTAACTGTTAACACATTAAAAATTGTAATTTTATTTTATAAAGGTTTAATTTATTTTTTTATTAACAGTATATTTAAACGTGCAAATTACTACTAATTACAAACAATAATTATTTTTTACGTATAAATATTGACTACAACGATTCATCTGTTTTATGAATACATTTTGTAATGTCGCTCTGTTGAAGCTATTTTACGGTTTCTCTTAATCCGTACAGTTAAATTTAGGAGCGGTTCGGGTTTATTATTTCCTAAAGTGATTTGTTAAACGTATTATTACGTAGGCTACTACCTGAACGTTTATTAATTTACTCAGTACTGAATAAAAGGCCTATGAAAATATCGTGCGAAGTGAAATTTAAGTAGCAGACAGCATAACGTTTACATTATTCATCTAATCAAATAATCTTTCGTATATTAATACTTTTACGAACGCAGCTGTGTTTAGAAATAAATGATAGCGTGAATAAAAAAATTCCACAAAGAATAGAGTATTATAAATTATGGAGAATTTTAAAAATAAAATGAGTGGTTTATCGCATGAAAATAAACAAGAACAAAACAAAAGTAATGAAATGTAGTAGAAATAACAAAGATGGACCACTGAATGTGAAAATAGGAGGAGAAAAGATTATGGAGGTAGAAGAATTTTGTTATTTGGGAAGTAGAATTACTAAAGATGGACGAAGCAGGAGCGATATAAAATGCCGAATAGCACAAGCTAAACGAGCCTTCAGTAAGAAATATAAGTTGTTTACATCAAAAATTAATTTAAATGTCAGGAAAAGATTTTTGAAAGTGTATGTTTGGAGTGTCGCTTTATATGGAAGTGAAACTTGGACGATCGGAGTATCTGAGAAGAAAAGGTTAGAAGCTTTTGAAATGCGGTGCTATAGGAGAATGTTAAAAATCAAATGGGTGGATAAAGTGACAGATGAAGAGGTATTGCGGCAAATAGATGAAGAAAGAAGCATTTGGAAAAATATAGCTAAAAGAAGAGACAGACTTATAGGCCACATACTAAGGCATCCTGGAATAGTCGCTTTAATATTGGAAGGACAGGTAGAAGGAAAAAATTGTGTAGGCAGGCCACGTTTGGAATATGTAAAACAAATTGTTAGGGATGTAGGATGTAGAGGGTATACTGAAATGAAACGACTAGCACTAGATAGGGAATCTTGGAGAGCTGCATCAAACCAGTCAAATGACTGAAGACAAAAAAAAAAAAGAGTGGATAGAGAACATATTAAAAGAGATTTTAATACGAATCGAAAACGAAAGACAATTGTAGAAGTACGTCATAAAAATGAGAAAACTTATATACGCAGTTAATTAATAAGGAAGTAGAAAGGAAAACGGTATAAAAAAGATTAAGGTTGCAATGCGTAAAACATATAATAGAAAGTGTAGAATGTAGGAAATGTTATAATTAAAAAAATTAAAAAAACGTGCAACACAAAAAATATAAAAAATTAAGAAAATGTTGAACAAAAAGTACTGAAGAAGACCAGAGGGGTAACTGTGTAGGGCTGTGTAAGGACAAATAATAACATGAATGAACTGAACTAATAATTGCAATATAATAAAGTAATAATTTTTTTAACGTGTAATATTTTACATATAAGCCTTATTAAAAATAATTTAAACTACTAGGAACAAAAATACAAGATATTAAATATTAGGCGCCGAATAAAAGTTATTTTATATAAATACAAAAGAGAACTCGGTATATTTTAATTATTAAGTCCCATTGTGATGCACTCCGCCTCGGGGACTCTCATATTAACAGTACTGAGACTGGCGTCACCGGAACACAAGCTGGTTGCAACTTGATTTCTAATATGATGACACAGTATTTGCATACCATTATTATACTACGTATAAAACATTACAAACTATTCAAACTTAGGAGATTAAACATTAAAAATTAACTACAACATTTCAAGAAATGTAATAATAATTGCAGGCTTTTTTATAATATTGAAACATACCGATGGAAAAAACGGTTGTTAGGATATAATATAAGTCACTTGATGTGAACGGTTAGGGTTTATCTAAAAATGTCGCTGTCTATGCGTTATAGGAAATACTCGTAATGAAGGATATTGATTTTTTTTAATTTTTACTTTCTCAGCAGTATAGTTAAAAACTATACTATAACAGGAAAATAAACTGACGAGTGAAATTTTTCTGGTGTCAGGAATTTTACACATCTGAACATTTTATTATTTTCTCTACCTAAAACAATTTTATCATTGAAATATTCCAAAAAGATGTACGTATGTACATAAAATGTTTCTATGCACATCGATGGACTGGTTTTACTTTCCAGGCATCATAGCTCTAGAGTTATCCTGCAGCGAGGAAAGATAAAAAAAAAGAAGAAAATGGTGGTGGTCAAAAAATGCAGGTTTTTTCTTTTTTTGACGTTTCACAACCTAAATGGGATTCCTCCGTCACAAGAGAAAAAAAAAAAATTGTATTTTAGTTTCTTTTTATATGACGAAAATTTTCTATTCTGAGAAAAGCAATCCTCTTTTTTTCAACAAATATTCTTAACGGATGATTCGTTCCTTTCACTGGTTGAAGATACATTCTATCTTTGTATTCTACTAGAAAATTTTTACTTTATTTTGTGCTGTATATACTCATATATATAGATATGGTGTGTTAGGTCATTGTGGGCAATCAGAATTTGTAATTTAGAATCTAACTTTCCGCTTTCACTGGGATTGCCTAAATCTATACTGCTTAGCGTTTAATCAACAGTTATTTTATAAACATAGATATGTTTTTATTATTATTAACATAGTTATTTTTTTATTAAATCTATTTGAAACAATTTTTTTGTTACGATTTTTGTGCGTATTCTATTTTTAAATTACAAAAAACAGAAAATAAAAAATTACATAAATCCTGGCTTACCTGAAAGACTAAATTATTTAGCATCGTATCTTTAGATAAGCTTTCTAATTTTTTTGCACGTGCCTTTCTAGCGAACATTTAATTTTTTTTAAACGAGTATCTATTTTTTCTGTTAGTCGATTTATATTTTAAATAAAACTAAATTTAAAAAAAATAATTTTCTTGGAAAAATAAATTAATAAAACCAACTTCGCTAAAACATAACCAATATTCATAATACCTTTTATTTAACTTTAACATTCTAAGGTCGAAGCTAATTGATGACAAATAATAAACAGGAGTACTCAATTAGGCACCAGACTCTAGAAGTTGAATATTCAACAAGATTTTAATTTTTATTTCACTTTTAGCACGGTGTCTTGAGTCTGTTTTATTTATTTTTTTAGTTTATTTTATTTTAATATGTACAGAAAACAAAGACATGTTATAGTGTTAGCGAATACATAAAAGAAAACATAGTAAATTTATGTGCCTAGCGCGAAATCATTTGTCTTAATTTTCTCAAGTAAACTGAACCGAATGTAATAATTAAATTACTAACACGAGTAAGGTTTATAACTTTCTCTTTTCATAACAGCGAGGAAAACATGAAATGCAGCTGTTTGTAACAGATGTAGTTCATACGTTCTACAAATATTGTTGTACATGTCAGCTGTTTGTTGGTTTTATAGTATATATTTTTTTTCTTTTAATGTATAAAACACAGATATTACGGTCTAAATCATCGTTTTCTTTTTATTGTAAGAGTTACATTTTTATCAGATATTCTTGGTTAGTTTTTCAAGAAATGCGTTTTAAACAAGTTTCGTTTTAAAAATGTAAAAACGTAATATAATTTAAATTATTTAGATTAATATTCTTTTAATAGATATACCATTTACAAGGTCAAATTTATGCGTAACAATGAAAAAATTGTAAAAGATGTGTAACGTCTTACCGATAAGTTTGAAGTTTAAAATGATTCATAATAACGGGAATTTGTCGGTGACCTTATGTTATCCCCAATTATTTATTCGTATTTTATTTGTTACAATTTCTTTTCGGTGCTTGTTTTTCTTTAAAATGACCGAAGAAAAAATAAAAGTAAATTCCCTTTTTTGAGTACTTTTAAACAAAAACAACATTACGAAAGTACGAAACGCGCAAAAAGTCTTAAAATATTCGATTTAAGTGCGCGATAATTTTTTGCTGCTTAATTATATTAAAATAATTAGATATCTGAAATTTGTTTTCTCGGAATAATTTATAAACGCGTCGATGTCTGTATTTGATTTGTTGAAGAGAAAAACGAACTATTCTTTATAAAATTTATTCCGGTCGGTACTATGTAACAGCTACCGATCGATGACGACGATAAATAATTTTTTTTTGCGGGTGAAAAAATGCCACGAATTACCTAGACTCGAACTCACAATCTCCGGATGAAAGACGATACTACTTCAAGTCACGGTGATCGGCAACGTAACACATATAACCCCTTTTTTCATTAAACTCTATTGATTTAGTTTTGGTCTATATTATTCCAACTATTTTAATTTGTTATTTATTAAAATTACAACAAGAAAAACTGATATAACCGTCTTTAAAAGCTGAATAGGTAAGTGTTTATAGTAATGAGAAAATAAACATATTTCATCACGGATGCATTAATAAATAAATAACTGTGTGGTAAATGTATTAATCGGTTAAAAAAGGAAGATATATATATATACCATCAATTTTTGGAATCAGTGCAGGTGATGATACAATAACTCGCCCAATAATAGAACAATATTAGCTAGCATATTGTCCAATGAGCAACATTTTACAAGAATAGCTTGTACTCAATATTATTACATGGGTTTTACATTCTGTTTTCCTCACCATAAAAGTTTATGTGGTAATTATTTATTAATTTGTAAATACCATATCATCCCTAAAGTAATAATAATCTTTTAAATAACAATTTCTACTACCAAAAAATTGGTTGAATAAATTAGCCATTAAAATTGATGATAACTGGTTGTATCATTTTAATTTTTCATCGATTATTATTATTGAAATCACTTCCAAAATATAATGGGAGCAAAAATAATTAATTAATTAACATCGAGTACATACCGTTATAATGGTACAGAGAAAAAACGTATCTGAATTTTAGATAAGTTTTCTAATAAATCATCTTTCAGACAAATATAGTGTGTACAGTTTCCAAAAAATGAAGTTCCACGTTTCCAAAAAAAATGTTCTTTAATACTTTTATTTAAGTTTTCACTTTTTACAGTGAGAAATAATTGATTAAAAGAATCGATTATCTAAATTACCGTGCATCTGACGAATAATGAAAATGGAAAACAACTATGTAGCGAATTGTTTTTTTTTTTTTTTTTTTTTTTTTTTTGTACAAACTAACATCCATTAAAGCAAAGTACGATTGTAAACAATGTTTCTGCAGTGAACAATGTAAAAAGATCGAATAGCTTGGACTATTTTTAGCAACAGAAGTAATGCGTACTAAAAACACACTAACTAATGTATTATTATATCTTCTCTGTTCAAAAAAAAAAACATACATGGGCACCTCAAACCTCTCACCAGAATAGATAAAAGCCACGGGAATGAAAATAAAAAAACTGAAGCGCAATGTTATTGTTTTCAGACGTCTAAATAATTACATACTATTTACCATATGCGACAGGAAGTATTTTACTATTTTTAATTACGTTGTCGGTAATTAATTTTTACTGGCTGATGACGTATTATCTAACTATTTAACCTAAATTAAAGTAAACATATATATTGGTGTACCGTGTTTTCATAATCATAGATAGATTTGTTGTCAATACCTATATACATTTACATACCTATACAGGTTAGTGGTATAGCGTAAACGTATTAAAATCAGATTAAAAAAAAAATAGGCTACTAACAAAAAAGATTAAATAGAAAAATATTTTTAAAATTATTTGCGTGAAAAAAACATTTTATAGTAGGCAAGCATTGTCAATGGAAAACTGGTGAACAAATTCAGGTAGTATTGCTGAAGAGTATTGAAAGTAAAGTTGATAAAATATAAATTGAAGAAGTTTTAATGCGAACTCCGAAGAGAAAACACTGTCATAAAACCACATAAAAAAAAAATCGTACAGCGTACGGTTTATATGTAAAAACCGTGATTCGTTTTTGAATACACTGTGCTTGTACAGAGATAAATAATTTACGTAAAATAATCTGTTATGTAATAATTATTACATAATATTACTGTTATGTTATAATTTATGTAAAATAATCACGTGATTCGTCGGGCAAGTTTTATTTCCGACACCGATCTATGTTTGAGATTAACAGCACAACACAACTGCAAATAGTAGGTTGTTTTTAGTCTTGACTAAAACACTTTACTAATGAAAACCGCTTTGAAAACTGAGATCTTGTGATATTCAATAGAGATTAAATTTAATCGTTTTTATAATCTACGGAAAGCGAAACAAATTTTTTTGAAACAAGATTTTGCGCAGAGCGGTGGAGAAATTTCAACTTTACAGATTAGAATATGTTGTTAATATAACTGTGGCGGTTGCGCCAGATCGTGCCATATCGATTTGCTTATAAAATAGAAAAATATACATTAACAATAGTAAATTATACGATATAAAATTTCACAGTTTCTAGCATCAGTTATCTTCTGGTGGAATCCACCATTCACGTTGCTATACGATTAATTTATTCGTGTGTATCCCACGTAATTATATACCCACTTCAGCTATTATTTCCACAAATGTCTATGAAAAACAAAACGTTACGGTACATGTATCTATCTACATTTATAATTTTGACAAAACTTTTTATTTTTTTATTATTGTAATCAAAGCTTTTTAAAATTTGAATACTCCCATTAACGGTCGGTTCTTCAAAACATTTCTATAGAACAGAAATCTGAATAAGGTCTGACGATATTTCACATAAACAGTCACCAACGGTGTTTTACGTTTCACTTTATGAATCTTTAAAACGACACTTAAACTCGCTATTTATAATGAAAGCAGTACATAATGAGTTGACCCGTATTTTTTCTTTTGAAAAAGACTGCTAGAACTGTTATGTTAAATAACGAACTAAATTTATATATAGGTATACGTAATATCATCTCTTACTTTTTACCTTTAACAAAAACTGCAGAAACTAACAGAGCTATCTCGTTTAAATTACATAATGTAATATAATTCAGTACAAAATGCATTTAAAATCAGTATTAATAATATAAATTAAAAAAAAAAAATTAGAGAACTAAATAAGACTTAAATTATTGTACTGAATTCTTAAAAAAATACAAACAAAAAACTTCCAATTATTTAAATTTCTAACTTTATAAATTTTGCATCATATTAAAGCTCAGCTTCCAACAATTACAAATCCTTAATGTGACACCGGCTTCAAAAACTGAAATTTAAAGTACCATTTTAAAAAAATTTGTGCAGTTTTTTTTTTTTGTTATGAAGTAGGTTCTATTTGTAAAACTTTTCAGTTAAAAAGAACATTAGACTACAAAAGCACAATCCTAATGAAATTAAGAAAAAACATTTGCAAGAAATGGAACGATCAGATATATGGGTTTTAATAAAAAATAAGAAAAGAAGTGCTGCAGAGAAACGACAAAAGTATGTGCTTAGGTTCTCTAATAATAGGTGCACAATATTATTTACATAAATTTTAATCGCTTAGCTAATGAATCCTACAAAATTGCCGGTTGTGTAAATATTCAAATGAATATAATATTTATAGGTTATACTGTAATTTATTTAAATTGAAAAAAATGTTATTTTAATATTTTATATCCGCGCACCATACAATTATTACTAATAATATTCCAAATATTGTTTAGGTAGGTTGACTTTTAGGATCCTAATAAAGACGAGACTTCCTGGTGAAGGATGTGCATGTACTACTCACTTCTCAAGAAGAATTTATAGTAGACCTTTGTCGAACGACGGGGAAGGCGGTGTCGCTCGATGTTTTGTCTTTGCGGCCGGCCTATAGGGCGACACAAGTAGTTACTGTGGCTGTGCCACCCATCGTCGCCGACAGGTTGTTGGCTGATGGTCGGGTGCGTATAGGATGGGTTGCCTGCCGAGTAGTGCAGCGATCCCTGGAGGACCGCAGCTTCCGGGGCATAGGGCAAAAGTGTGTAGTGGCCCGGACCGTACCGGCCACTGTTTTAATTGTGGGGAGGCTGGCCACGTCAGGAAGGACTGTTGCCGGGAGGCCAGATGTTCTTCCTGTAATGTGCACGGACACGCCCTTGGAGGCCGGGGTTGCAAAATTACTCATGTGTCATGAGGATAGGCTGGTGCTGCACCTGCTACCATGCGGTTCCGGTCTGGGACAGCCCCGTCCTGGAGGGGTGGGATGCTCTGGCGTGTTACTTTCTACGATCAGGCGGGGACTCTTTCTGGAGCCGCCGGGGGAAAAATTAAGACAGTAGTCCTGGTGGGGGATCCCTTCAGGGGTTCCCCATTTGAGGCGAAGCAACGTAAAGACCGGAGTCCTGGTGAGGGTACCCCTTACTTGAGGGTCTCCTATTTGAGACACGGCAAGAAAAGATCGAGTCCCGGCTGTCTGGGTGTGACCTTGGGAACGCGCATAGCCGGGCCAGGGTTATTGCCCAGGTGCTTTGAGGCAATGGCACCTCCCAGAGCTGTTTCTGTTTAAGTCTGGCTCTGGGGGCGGGCCTTTCTATGATCAGGCGGGGACTCTTTCTGGAGCCGCCGGGGGAAAAATTAAGACAGTAGTCCTGGTGAAGGATCCCTTCAGGGGTTCCCCATTTGAGGCGAAGCAACGTAAAGACCGGAGTCCCGGTGAGGGTACCCCTTACTTGAGGGTCTCCTTATTTGAGACACGGCAAGAAAAGATCGAGTCCCGGCTGTCTGGGTGTGACCTTAGGAACGCGCATAGCCGGGCCAGGGTTATTGCCCAGGTGGTTTGAGGCAATGGCACCTCCCAGAGCTGTTTCTGTTTGAGTCTGGCTCTGGGGGCGGCCAAATAAAAAAATTATAAATAAAAAATAAATAATAAAAATAAAGACGAGACAATGTTATTAGTTTGGTGATATTTAAAAGAATAAAGAAATAATGAACAATACGTTCATCAATAATCTGATAAAGAATAAGAAATTTTAGGTTCACAGGACTCTTTTCAAAATAAAGAAGAAATCATTACTGGACTTTATGTCTGAATTACGGGGAATATTTTTACTGTAACTAATTTTTTAAATTTTAGTATCAAAATGCTTTTACAGAACGCTACATGGAACTACGGGTTATTTATTATTATTTTGTACTTCTATTTGTAGGTGTAATTTTTTATTCAGATATGTTAACTTTTTTTTCTTCATGTTATCTAGAAGTTTTACTAGAAGACCACAGTAGAACAATACAAAATAAATAATAAATCGTGAAAATCGGTCTGTTTAATGAAAAATATTGGTTGAAAATACTTGGAAGCTTAGTTTTAGAACACAACAGATTTTGTGAAATTTTAAACATCTATCATTAATTATAAAATTTCTATTGAAAAAATAAAATATAAAAGAAATTAGTTAAATATTTAGGTACAGCGTAAGTTTAATTAGTTTTTATCTTTAAACGTACTCCTTATTCAGAGAAATTTTTGTAATTTTACTATTCAGCACTTTTACTCCTATAATTTATCATTACTTATAGTTCGTGAAATTTTCTATCAAATCTTGTAAATAATACGTAGATATATGATATATATTCTGTAAGAACGTGTTATATTAAAGGATTAAACAAATTTTCTTATATCTCATTCATAGTTTAATATCGTATAAAAGAATTCTAATATATTGTAATAACAAAAGAAAATTCAGCTTATCCTCCAATTCAACCCGATAATAATAAGGAATTCTTTGTAAATCATATTTATTGAGATTGATTATATCTGTATAACGTATTAATACAACTTTAATTACCTTTGTTTCATTAAGTATAAGTCGTTATCTGTTATTTGAAAATGAACTCTAGTCATAATTTAAAGAAAAAATATTTATTTATGAAAAATCGATTAAATTAGATTTGCTTTAATTCTGGCTTATCAGGATTTTATTTTACTAGAATGTACCCGAATGATAAATTTCGAAAAGATCGGGATAGTATCATCATAATTACACGATTTCCTAAAGCTTCTTAAAATTACATTCGCTTTAATTTTATCTCAAACCTTTTTGCTTAATACATTTTTATCTTTCGAATCCGTTTAAAATGAAAAAGAAGATTTCCAAAAAAATGTGTTACGTAATATTTCCATCCGTTAAAAGATTCTTTGCTTACGCCCATCCTGAACGTGTAAATTAAAAATATTTTACCGAACGAGGAGCAGGATTAATTTTTCGTAAATATATTTTTTATATGTTATTTACTAAAAATATTTTTTTCGTAAACAGGAGATGGTCTGTGATAAATATTTTAATCGAAAACATTGTAGATGTACAGATTATCTAAGACGTACATACTGGTGAATTTAAGCGAGCAATTTTTAAAATACAGGTTTTCGTTTTCGTTCAATACAGTGCAAACCTTAAATACAAATAACTCGAGATCACACGGGTTAACATGATAATGGGCACAAATCGAATGCGATGCTCAGAAACGCGAAGATAATCATCTTTGCGGTTCTAATTATAACATGACTCACTCAATTTCAGCAATTTACAGATAAACATTTAATCGTACGGACGATTTACAGATAACGCGCTTAATGTCTGTGACTACAGTAATTGCGTAAATAAAACGATTTAAAAATAATATAATATAACCGTTGATATTTAGAGAAGAGTTGACTTGATTTAGGTAAATGAAGATACACCCACCGGGTTGGTCCGGGTTGGTTCAAGCGTTCAAATCCTAGTAAAGTCAGTTATTTTTACACGGATTTGAATACTAGATCGTGGATACCGGTGTTCTTTAGCGGTTGGGTTTCAATTAACCACACATCTCAGGAATGGTAGATCTGAGACTGTACAAGACTACACTTCATTTACACTCATACATATCATCCTCATTCATCATCTGAAGTATTATCTGAAAGGTAATTACCGGAGGCTAAAAGAGGAAAAAAGATGATAAATGAAGATAAAATAGTTTAAATTTTTAAACTATTATCATTATCATTATCATTATTATTATTATCATTTGCGGTACCGTGTGATTAACTCTTATGAACTTGAATTAGTCAAAAACTAAAATATTGTTACGTGAAAAACGACTGAAAAGAAGACATGCTCTGTTTATTATTAGCCCACACGAAACGAAGTTATCTAGATAATATAACGCCTTAACTATTCCTTATAAATTAATAAATACAGTAGTAAAAGAAAAGAACAGTTTAGATCTAAAGTTTAAACGAAAATCTATTACTAATCAACGGACATTATGGTTTAGGCTTAAACTTAATAATTATACATCAGATAGTATTCAAGTTGTTAGCGCGTAATGGGATAAAAAATCTACAATATGTTAAAAACATTGTTATCGAGTTCGTAAAAGCATTGGTTATAAGTTAAGCTTCCAGGTTTTTTTTAATCTGTATTTAAATAAGTATTAAAAATAAAATTAATTTAAATTAATTTTTTATTAACCGTTTCTTAAATCAATGGATAATTTAGGAATTTCTATTTGAAATTTCTACCAAATGAAAAGTGAGATCTACTTGAAAAGTGAGCTACACAAACCGTACTTTTGTGAGTACAACAATATCGCTTTAAGAAAAGATATATCAACTTGACAACCGCTAAGTTATTTCGAGATGGAATTCTAAGTAGAAAATCTATTAATATTTATCATTTACAGTAACTTCCAAAGTCTGACAAATATTATTTGTTGTAATGTAATACTAGTATAATAAATTACTCGTATTTTATAATTTATTCTCAGAATAATCTACAAAAGATGTAATTCTCTGATTTGTATATCAAGAACAACTGAATTTCGACATAAAATAAAAAAGAAAAAAAAGCCTAATATTTTGTAAATTTTACAAAGCCATTAGCTAATATATAAAAGTAAGATCACTTTTTGACGTTTTTTTTCATCTAATGACATGGTACGTTTAAAATTAGTTAAAAATATATACTGACAATTCTTAAACCAATTAAAACCGTATAAGACTTTCATAACATTTTATTAAACATCAAACATTAGGTAATAAATTTTATCGTGAAAAGAATAGTAATTGTTTAACAACCACGTATAACGTACAGTTTCTAGATTTGATAATGTGTATTTTATTTATCTAAAAAATAAAAAAATAAAACCGTGTTAAAGAAAAAATTACACTAGGGTAGGAACGAGTTTTTTTTAATGTTTATATAATAAATATATTTCTGCAAAAGACGATCTAAAAAGGTTAAAACTTTTCATAACAAAAAAAATTGTAGTGGTGTTATTTCGGACGCGGATGCACTTCCTCAATTCCTATTATAATGAAAAATCAGTCTTTCTTATATTCATTGTTGTGAGACGAAAACAAGGCAATATCCTCTTTTACTATCCACTTTTAGTCGTCTGGTGCTGCTACCTAGCGAGAGCTAGATTTTCCGGGCAAGCTCTGATCGTACGATGTTTTACGTCATGGTGCCCCAAGGAGCAGTCATGATCGTATAAGTAACCTGTATTCATTCGGAGCCCGAATCCTGCAAAGAGCATCCGTATTTTTATTTCGTCCTGATGGACAATTGGTGTTACTAATAGTATTGGTTAGCCGGCATCTCTCCCGCCACCACCCCATTCGGTCGCCCTAGAGCATAGACCAAATGTTCCGTGCCAAAAAACGGCTACTGTGCCTCAAAACAGATTTGCGACCTCGTTATTCCTAATGCTCCAAGTGAGCTCCTATCTTGCGTGAGCGGTTAAGCTGGGTGCCGTATAGCACCCGCTTACGTGTCCCTACCGCTCACTTGTCAAATTAAAACTAGATCGGGGAGGCGCACCCCTTGTTACAAATTAAAACTAAAAAAGTTAAAAAGACGGCAATTTAAGCCGCCACGCCTCGGTCGCTGTCAGCCAGCTAGTGCCTGTCCACCATTTAAAGCTCTTGGAGCTTATTACTGGCTGGTGGCCAGCCATTATTTCGGATAAGGACTTCCCACAGCTCCGCTAAAGGAATCAATAAATCCCATTTAAATTTAAAATCTAACGATGACGGTTGAACATCGCAACCTCATCGAGAAACCCCCCACACGGTCCGACAATGCGGCTCTCGCCACATCGACTCGCCGTTTATGAGCGGCCAGTTTTCCCCTTGAGCTCTAAGTTCCAGGGTGGCCCGGTCTCTGGCCCCCCCAAGAGCAGGGCAGTCGAACATAAGATGTTCGTTCGACTGGACCTCCCCGCAGACACACAACTCATCAGCCGCTAGGCGAAACCTAAACAGATATTGCATCAAATTCACATGGTAGGTGAGCACTTGGGCACCCGACGCCCTTAAAAATGAATTCGAGGCATACCATCCCCCCAGATCCTGTATAAATCTATACAGGGATCTTCCGTTATTCGTGGTGTGCCATTCATGCTGCCATGCATCCATCGCGAGGCTCCATAGCCTCTTCCGCAGGCGGGAAATGGGCACTAGTTACTAATGGGCACATTAGGGAAATGGGCACAATGGGTTACTAGTAGTATACTTGATAATGTTCAAGTCTAGTTATGTTAGCATTTATTATTGTCAATTTAGTTTGTCATGTTAGTTATTATGGCAAGAGTAACGGCATATTAAACATAAGAATTCAAAGGCAACAAGGAGTTGTTTTATTTCATCGTCATCATCATCAAATACAGTCCATACTCGCTCTAAAATCTACCGTCCTTCAAAATTGATCGAAAGTGTTCATGTCGATGTTACAACGGCGCCACATGAATTCCCATAAATAGTTGTCTAACGTAAATCTCGATATAGCAGACTCCTTCCGATTCTTTTTTTTTTGTTGCTCCGTAAACCTTCCATTGTGTTTGGGTGCGCCCGGGTAATTGGATCTCAAAAGTTAACCGATTAACACTTTGATTTGTAAAACTGTAACCTTGTAGATTTGGTATGTTAACTTAACCCCACCGACAGTAAGAAATTATGTTCGTCGCAGGTCTAATACTTTTTATCACTTAGTAACGTGTCTTTCGTTCAATCGGGGATCGAAACAGAAAACGTTTTTCTGTTTCTCTGATAATTCTCGCAAATACCCTTTGCTGGTGGTAAACCGTCCCATTCTGTATTTTAACTTTGAAGAAAAGATATTCGTCACTTTCCACGTTCAAACCGTTTTCGTTTTTTTTACTGGATTACGAAGTAAAGTAAAAATGTATTCACACATTTCTCTTACAAGATTGTTTCATTTTCGGCAGCACTACACAAAATTCTTCGTTACCGAACTTAAAACTGTCGTATTTCCTACTTCATGCGTACACGAAATAAAAAACCACTTCCGATTTCAATTCGCTGAATTGTAACCATGTACTGCTCATTGAACTAGCAGAATTGCTACAACTCGACGTTGCACAAGGACATTTTTCTTCCCTGTCGCTTAACGAAATTGACGTTATATGACTCTGTTCGCAATACATAGGATTATGTAAAATCCCTTTAAGTTGTAAAAAAACAAAACAGCATGTTGTTTATCTCGCACCTCACTGGTAAAGTAAATCAAACCCAATGTCGGATGAAAATAACCATTACTGATAACCAGATCAAAAACACGCAGTAAACGGTTGAAATGATTTTGACTGCACGACTTGCCCAGCCGGCGATTTATGAAAGATAGGACAGTTTTAGATATAATTATTACAACGACAGATAAAATGAATATTAGCTATTGCATATTATTACTTAACCCATAAATAACACTGATAAACATAATTTTTGTTTCCTAACATGGGATGCATGATTTTAGTCTGTTCTTTGATGCTGAAAACGAATTCAGAATCTTTCTACCAACCACCATTTTTGAAAAAAAATTAAATTTAAATTAAAGGAATTTTTTTTTCATGTTTCAGCGTATAATTAGCATTTTAAGTTCCTATATTATATTTTGTTAGTTGATTTTATATTTTTTAATTTCGTTAGCATAATTTGTAAGCTATAAATAAACAATAATAGACAAAGAATTAAATCATATAATACTCACATATTATGACATCACATTTAATACTAAAGAGTGAGTTTTATACACAATGTCAATCCAATCAATTTCTGTGCAGATCAAAACATGTAGCCGAAAACAAAGTTGTGTTGTGTGTATTAAATACTGGATTTACGAATGAATTAATTTAGTCTTATTGCTCTCTTAAGTTTGTTAACAGTGCAGTGTCATAATGCCCCGAAATTGTGTAAATGATGTGGATGCCTTTTGTTATGTATGTGGTGAGTTTACCGTAAAATCAAACAGGAAAAACATTACACCTTTAATTAAAAAAGCATATCATTTGTACTTTCAGTGTAAAATTGGTGGTCAGAATAAGATGTGGGCTCCTCATACAGTATGCACTAATTTCTCTGCATATTTAAGAGGATGGCTGAAAGGTACACGGAAGGGTTTCCCATTTGGTGTACCTATGGTTTGGCGTGAACCATAGGATCATGTAACTGATTGTTACTTTTGTTTAACAAGCGTGTCTGGAATTCTAAAAAATCGAAACATACTGTAAAATATACTTCATTGCAATCCGCAATCAGCCCTGTACCTCATAGTGAAATTATTCAAGTTCCTGAGCCACCTGTGAAAGTATATTTCCAAAGCGGCGATGAAGAATCAGACAGTACTGAAGAAGACAACAATGATTTTGATTTTGAATGATCTTCCGATAAGCCACATCTTATATCACAAGGTGAATTAAACGACTTGGTTATGGATTTAAATTTATCAAAAAATCAAGCTGAACTGTTAGGATCAAGACTCCAAGGTTGAAATTTACTTCAAAAAATACAAAAATTTCGGGCTTTCAAAGCCGACAAAAAGAACTTTCTCAGTACTTCATGGATGAAAATAAATTGATTTATTGCACAAATATTGATGAGCTTATGTTGCACTTAGGACAAGTTCATAAACCTGAGGACTGGCGCCTTTTCATAGATTCGTCCTAGTATAGTTGAAAATTGGTTCTACTACACAACGGTGACAAATATCCTTCATACCAATCGGTTTTGGCATTAATTTGAAAGAGGCATACATGTCTTAATATGTCTCATAATGTGATGAAAGACGTTCATAAAAAAATAAATTAGATATGTGGTGATTTGAAAAGTTATAGCTATTTTGTTAAGCATGCAGTTAGGCTTTAATAAGTACATGTGCTTTCTTTGCGAATGGGATGCAGAGCTAGGGATAAATATTATCTTATCAAAGAGTGGAAGAAACGAGACAACTTAACTCCAAACGGGAATAATATTATTGATGAGCCCTTAATCGAACCCAAAAAAATATTTTATTCCCTGCCCCAGCAGGGCATAACGATACTAATAATTTAGAAAATGAAATTTAAGGCGACCAAACTGTATAATACAATTTTTGTTTTTTTTGTCTTCAGTCATTTGACTGGTTTGATGCAGCTCTCCAAGATTCCCTTTCTAGTGCTAGTCGTTTCATTTCAGTATACCCTCTACATCCTACATCCCTAACAATTTGTTTTACATATTCCAAACGTGGCCTGCCTACACAATTTTTTCCTTCTACCTGTCCTTCTAATATTAAAGCGACTATTTCAGGATGCCTTAGTATGTGGCCTATAAGTCTGTCTCTTCTTTTAACTATATGTTTCCATATGCTTCTTTCTTCATCTATTTGCCGCAATACCTCTTCATTTGTCACTTTATCCACCCATCTGGTTTTTAACATTCTCCTATAGCACCGCATTTCAAAAGCTTCTCATCTTTTCTTATCAGATACTCCGATCGTCCAAGTTTCACTTCCGTATAAAGCGACGCTCCAAACATACACTTTCAAAAATCTTTTCCTGACATTTAAATTAATTTTTGATGTAAAGAAATTATATTTCTTACTGAAGGCTCGTTTCGCTTGTGCTATTCGGCATTTTATATCGCTCCTGCTTCGTCCATCTTTAGTAATTTTACTTCCCAAATAACAAACTTCTTCTACCTCCATAATCTTTTCTCCTCCTATTTTCACATTCAGTGGTCCATCTTTGTTATTTCTACTACATTTCATTACTTTTGTTTTGTTCTTGTTTATTTTCATGCGATAGTTCTTGCGTAGGACTTCATCTATGCCGTTCATTGTTTCTTCTAAATCCTTTTTACCCTCATCTAGGATTACTATAACATCAGCAAATCGTAGCATCTTAATCTTTTCACCTTGTACTGTTACTCCGAATCTAAATTGTTCTTTAACATCATTAACCGCTAGTTCCATGTAAAGATTAAAAAGTAACGGAGATAGGGAACATCCTTGTCGGACTCCATTTCTTATTACGGCTTCTTTCTTATGTTCTTCGATTATTACTGTTGCTGTTTGGTTCCTGTACATGTTAGCAATTGTTCTTCTATCTCTGTATTTGAATCCTAATTTTTTTTTAAATGCTGAACATTTTATTTCAGTCTACGTTATCGAATCCCTTTTCTAGGTCTATAAACGCCAAGTATGTTGGTTTGTTTTTCTTTAATCTTCCTTCTACTATTATTCTGAGGCCTAAAGTTGCTTCCCTGGTCCCTATACTTTTCCTGAAACCAAATTGGTCTTCTCCTAACACTTCTTCCACTCTCCTCTCAATTCTTCTGTATAGAATTCTAGTTAAGATTTTTGATGCACGACCAGTTAAACTAATTGTTCTGTATTCTTCACATTTATCTGCCCCTGCTTTCTTTGGTATCATGACTATAACACTTTTTTTGAAGTCTGACGGAAATTCGCCTTTTTCATAAATATTACACACCAGTTTGTATAATCTATCAATCGCTTCCTCACCTGCACTGCGCAGTAATTCTACAGGTATTCTGTCTATTCCAGGAGCCTTTCTGCCATTTAAATCTTTTAATACTCTCTTAAATTCAGATCTCAGTATTGTTTCTCCCATTTCATCCTCATCAACTTCCTCTTCTTCCTCTATAACACCATTTTCTACTTCATTTCCTCCGTATAACTCTTCAATATATTCCACCCATCTATCGACTTTACCTTTCGTATTATATATTGGTGTACCATCTTTGTTTAACACATTATTAGATTTTAATTTATAATTTATAAATTAAAATCAATTTATAATACAATACAATTTATAATTTATATAATTTTTTTGTTTTATTGTATTGTGGGTGAAATATTATAAGAATGTAGAATAATAAAAGAAATAAAAGCCTCAGACAATATTGTTTTTAGGAATAATACTTTTATTATTAACCATTAGCTTCTAGGATGTTTTAAAAATAATATTAAAAAATGTATTACATTTACTTTTGTATATATATAAAATCATAAAACACTATCACAATACTCTATTTCTTAATACTTTAATTCAACTAAAACAATTTTAATAATTAAAATCAAAGAAATTAATAATAGATTTATATTCTATCTACACTTTCCGTTAGACAGTAATGCAACTGACAACAAATACGCGTTGTTGTAATGTTAATTATGCGAATAAATAAATTATTAGTTCGGTCTGTTTTTGACAATGAAACCAATTTAATTGTATTTATTTAATGAACAGCGGGAATTGAGTATTGCTTGGCTTATTGCCATTATTATTTATTAAAAAATTTTTCATTATTCAAGAGGAAATGGAAATATTTTCCTTTTAATTGAGTATAAATAATCAAACGTAAAAAAAATTCACGGTAACTAATTTCTGATTTTTCGAAGTATTGGACAAGTTTAATAAATCTATATATTGATAAAAATACAAATTATTGTTTTCACATTCAATAAATTTTGAAAGAAAAACATACACGTACAAATCACGTTCCGTTAATTACAAGTAGTAAATCGATATATGAATTATTAATATTTAACGTAGATAAACATAATAAAAATAAAACAAAAAAAAATATTGCATAAAAATCTTAATTATAATAAGGGGCTTCCTTGCTCCTATGCAGCGTTATTACTATAAACTAATGTTGTATATTAAACAAAAAATTGGCTAAAAACCTAGTGAATACGTGCCGCTCCACAGCGACATTATTAAAATTAATGTTATATATCTAAAAAATAAAAAAGCAAAAAACCTATTTCATTTACAATACGTCTCACCCCCAACCGCCTTGTTTTTGACGTGAAACGTCTTTAAAATCACACCGAAACATACGGGTACCAGAAAAGAAGTTTGTAGCGTAACGAAAAGGTCTTACGCTCATTAGCCAAGATATCTAATGATTTGACTCCGGCTATAACACAGACTGCCTCCCGCGAAACTGTTCTATAACCGCCTATAACAGCCAGCAAGAGGAGACGCTGGGCCTGCAACAAATGTCCGCGCAATACCTAAAAGCCATGCGGTGAGCCCAGACAGGTGCAGCATATAGCATAATAGCCTCACTGACATCTTTGTAAAGGATACCCTTGATACGGTAATTCAACCCATAATCGGATTGAATGAATCTACGGAAACTATAAATAGCAACAGCCACCCTTTTTGCTACATACTGTAGATGCTCCTTGAACCAAAAATTCTCATCAAGGATAAAACACAGGTACTTTTGAGCCGTAACATCTCGAATGGGGAGACCAGCCATCCGAACCCGGATTCGTCGGGAAGTAGCCAATCGGCCTTTAAGCAACATCATTGTGGATTTCTCTGGGCTGAAAATCATCTTATGTTGGAGACTCCGCAGTCGGAGTGTCTCACAAGTACGAGCAGCTCGGAACTCTACCTTGTTACGCGAATTCCCTTCAATCAGTAGCAGCGCGTCGTCAGCATAAGCGACGACACGACAACCACACGGCGACCTTACACGCAACATCGAGTCGAATTCTATGATCCAAGGGGAAGGGGACTCAAAACACTGCCCTGATGGGATTTAGTAAAGGTCTTACGAACCTCCGAGCCGCCATCACGCAGGAAAACAGTCCGATGGCTGAAATAACTTGAGAGCACTTCTAGTTCATTTCGTATACACTTACGCTTCTGCATCTGAAACAGGACAGAGAGCCACCGTAAGTTGTTAAATGCCTCGGATATGTCCAGAAAAATCCCTAACGAAAGGTCTATATCGTCCTCCTTTAATAACTCCCTAACTATTAAGCCTCAGAAACGTAAATGCGGTGTCACTTTATTACTTACACGGTCAGCTCGCCGATACGACTTAGAGTTTGCGTCATCGATGAGCGGGTTGGCGGAGAGGGGGCACAACGCAGATCGGCCAAAACTGGGGTTCTCGCTCATTTCCATTCACTGTAGCTCACGACTAAGACGTGATAGCGCGGTGATTCGTGTGTTTCTGTTTAGAGTTTGTCAAGGTAGATCGATTTAAGTGATGATAAGTGCATTTTAGACAATATTTGCGTGTAAATATTTAAAGTAAACATGTAAAAATGTACACAAATTCAATATGCCAACCTCAGTCCGCGCAAAAGCCAGCCGGAAATATAAATTACGGATATCGTTGGAAAGCGGAGGGTACGCACAGGTACCCCGATGTTTGATGCCGAGCGAGCGAGACTGTTTCGGGAGCGTCGCGAATCTTGCCCGACGCCGACGGCGCGAGCACTTGTACCGCTGCTTATTATGCCTTACGTCTCTTACTTCTCATATCACATACCAATGTTGAACAAAATTGTCGAATATTATTCGAAATAAATATAATGTGCCATTTAGTGTCTGTTTTATGTTAAAATTAAATTTAGTACGCGGTTAATGTCTCGTTTTTATTTCAATACGATACACTAAAATTGATTCGCTGACATACAGACGGACCGGTTTATCTTTAGAGTTGGCCAAATGAAGGAACTAAGATTTTCCATTGGAGATTTTAAGTTTTGTTCAAAAAAATACGATGGTGGCACTCCTATTTAATTCTGCACATAATTTGATGGGTCTGTAGCTCGGAGTAACTTCATCCAAGGTTTCACGTTAAACCAACGGCTGTGCGCCCCGACACAGTCCCACCCAATTTTTTTTACAAATACCCGTTTTCAATCGGTCCAGACGTTCTACTGGAAGGATCGGTCTGATTTTTTTTTTATTCTGCTTGGAATGGCACGCAAATATTTTATCCAGCATCCATGGACCTTCGAAGTGATTTTTCTGTAAACAATAACTTCGAAAAGTTCCTCGGTTAAATAATAAATGAATATTTTTTGAAGAATTCTCAGAGGAGACTCAAGTTTGTTACAGTTGATGACATATCTGTAGTCAATTGTCAAATTTAAAGGAAATTTAGTTTTCCTAAAATTGGGTTTCCTTTAAATTCGAGTTTTTGAAATCGATGCCAAATTAAGGGTTATTCAGTTTACTACAGTTATTTATTTGAATTTTCCGATATATTTTCTAAAATTTGAAATCTAAAAAACAAGGATTGAAAAAGTTTTAATTTTTAAAACTAATTTTATCATTCTATTTTCATAAGAAAATAATAATTTTTAATTTTTTTAACGGGAGATTAATTAAATTTTAAACTCGATTCATATACCAGAAAAAACCAGGAACATCAGCTTTTAATAGCAACTTTTTAAAATGTCAGTAATTATACATCACAAGGCTGTTTTGCATCGTTATGAAAAACGGACTGCATTTACTACTAAACTGAAGGTAGTATAAGAAAAATTATTTACCGGAATCTACTATATTTATCAACAAGGAAACGAAGGTAATTCATATAGAAGTCGATGTAAGTATCCTTCGAGTTTTTATTTTGTTTGAACGGCAACTAAAAATTGAATTATTCTACTCGATTTTGTTGTTAAATAGATTTAAATAAGCTCTTTCCAGAAATACCACTCTGTTATTTCATTTTCATCGCTTTTCCTAAAAGTATTTAGTTCGCTGACGCCTTACTCGATTGATGTCTAGGAAATTTATTCTGTAAGCTACAGGCTAAATAAATAAATAAACAAAAAAACATTTCATTCAGAAAATGTATTCTGGAAAAGTTATCAAGCAGCAAGAAAAAAATATTTAACATATCGGTTTCCTATCTTATCCTATAAAATGAAAAAAAAAAAACCAATGACAAACACAATGAAAATAGTAAAATTTTCATCGGTCAAAAATAAAAACAATATATTCCTTTTTACGATAGTATAAAAGTAATATTTCAAGAGATTTTCATAACTACCGTTCAATACTTTATAATAATAATTCTATTCAAAACATCTTATGAATTATTTTAAGTAGAAAATGCTTTTAAGTAATTAAACAAATAATAACTTAATTAATTAAGTATACCGACATGTACACTGAGAAGATTAACAAGAACATGAATTTTCATTAACGTTACGGTAAAAAAAAAAAAAAAAAAAAAAAAAAAAAACTGAAGAGATTACAAGAACATCGTAAACCTTTTAACATAATGTTTTACATTTTACATGGTTATGGTAAATATATACTTAAATTTATTTTCAGGGCGAACCTAAGTACTCCCTTTAAAAATACGGTGGTTTTGCCAAAAAAAATTACAACGATTTTTTTTACTGTTCTCACTTTATTACCGAATTATTTACTTAAAACATATAAAATAATCTTAAAAGCGATTATGTAAAAATATTAGTATTTATTAAAATTATTAAATTTACCGAGAACTTCTTCAATGGAACCGTCTATCGACTAGCATCAAGAATCAGCTTCTCCAACGACGGTCTGTCTTGAGCTTCTTGCCTTGAGTTGTAAACGTCATACTGCGGATCGGGCGGGAAGTCCCTTTACGATAGTTATGAAATTATTAGGATAAGTGCACGCATCTCAGCTCGAGTGCTCAGCCTCCCACTGCGGGGCACATCAAGAACACTTCCGATTGCAAAAGCCTTCTTCTTCTACGTCAGTACGTTTGCCGTTATGTTGACCATTTCCCAAAACGCACAAAGAAGCGATTTATAATGCTCTCTAGTTTTACTAGTGTACGGACGTTCGTGGACCCATACAAGCTAACAAACTCTCTTCGACAGTGAACGCACTCACAACCGCCATCGTTCCACACTCGACTACGATTAAGGCCGACCCATCAGAATGAATATACCGAACGATCCCCACCACGGGTTATCCTTCCTAACTTTTCTAGCAGCAGTGAGCGATAACAGCGGTGAGAATTGGCAGTAGCAGAGCCCGATTAAACAGCATTTATTACAATGTAAAGGAACTTTGCGCCCACTCCGTACGTAGAGATTTAGGAGAAAACAACAAAATAAAAGATTCGATGTTTTATAGATGACAAAATCCGTTTTAACTTTTTACATAAGTTTGCTAGATATCAGTCAATATTGTACCAGGTTAAAGTATCACGATCTTTCTTTAATACACCGTAAACAAGTTATACGTTTCACTTCGATCTATCGATATGATTTTCTCATACATTCCAAGTTATTGATATTTCTGACTGTTCGCTTGATTGAACGGTATTGGTTGGAACAGTGATTGAAATGTAACAGTGATTTTATGATGCTTCCCAAGAGCAACTGCTCCAGACAGATCTGAATGTTCTCTGACATGTGCAATCAGTGATGTAACCAACGGTGTAAAATAGAAATTAATACCTACAGTATAGACGTATTTAAAAAGGAAAAGTACGCTTATTGAATTTACGAAGATAATATTGCGACTAGTGTATTTCCTTAGGTAATATGCAACGTAATAGAAAGTTACAGGAGCGTCTGGCGCATGATGAATGTCGGTTTATAAAATGCCAATGAAGGGGTGTGATGTGCTCATCATAACACACCATTTGCAACTTGGAACAGAGATATTGTACTGGAGAAAAAGTTGTTTACATACAGCTCAGTGCTTTGCATTTCATATTTGTATATTACTGGAATCGATAAAATGTAGCGTTTATTTGAAGCAGAGAGCGGCTTAGTACAACATACTGTGCTGATTCACATATGTTTTTTCATCGTAACTGTGAAAAACTAGCGGCAGTTTTTTTTTTTTTGTCATTACTATCTAAAAATCAATTTTGTATGTGCATTGTATTTATTGTTATTATCCTTATTCATTATTATCGTTTACCTTATTATTTTTGTTGCTTTTAATTTCATAAACTAAATGTAAAGTCATTTTTTTGGATGTTATCTTGTTAAAGTTGACACATCCTATTAATGATAATTTTATGAAAACCAAATAAAATTATTTATAGTAAATAAAATTAACCGTAAAAAAAATTTTAAGAAAAATTACACGCGCATAGCTTGTAAACGTTAATAATCTAATTTCTAATTATGATAATTAGTTTAAAAAATAAAATACATTGCAACCGTTCCTTTACTTGTCAAACTGTACTCTGAAACCGATTACTGTATGATTATAGCCGTAGATTGTAAAACGTATGTTTTTATTACTGAAATTTTATTTATTCTGGCCGTGTAGTCGGTCCAATTTGAATTTCTGTAAAGAATTGACTAAAATATAAGCTACGACAACACTATAATACACGAATAAAAGTAATGGCCTAGAACGCAATCGAAAGAATATGAGGGTTGTACATTCTGGTTACCGATGTTCTCTTTTATCGAGTTTATTTTTCATATTTTAACGACAATTTTTTCACGGCTTTCTGGTCTTGTAAGAGGATTTGGTAAAACTTTTACTGCTGGATTTCCTTCCTGACATCATTCTACTAAAGGCTGCGAGCACAGCGTGGTGTAAACGGGCGGAATAGCCTTTTGTTAGTAATATTGAGTAGTCTACATATAATTTTGTTTAATTTAAAACTGTCGGTGGAAACACAATAAAATATGACTTTGGAAGACAACAATATAGCCGTTTAAAATTTACTGGTGTATTTTTTTTTATTCACTATCAAATAGCTAAAATGGAATCGGTTTTTCTAAAAGGCAATTACGGAAAGAAAACGTATTTATATTCTGCTCTATTTACGTCCTTCAAGCCTATATTTACAATTTTCCATTGTAATGTATTTTTAGGAGTAAACAAATTTTTTTAAGTCAAGTAATAAAACATACATATAGAAAACCGAAAGTAAAAAAAAAAGTTTAAAATGAATATTATTCTAAAGGTGATAATAAAACTTTTGCGTTCATTACCTACATTATTATTATTATTATTATTATTTATTATTAAAATACTTAATTATTTTATTTCACACATTTAAACAGAATATTAACAATAGATTTGTAATATAGCTTTTAAAAAAATAAATTAAAGTTTTGATTAAGTTTAATAAACTCAACAACTTTTGAATGTTTTTTTTTTTTTTTAATTTAATACCTGGACTTTCTAGAAAATAGTATAAGGTAATTGGAATTAAGGAAGTACCAGAATTTTTTTTTCAAGGATTTAATATAAAAATGGTTCGTATAAAGGCCTACACATCCAAAATATTTAATAAGTTAAAATTACCAACAATATTATTGTAATTAGTGATATTATTTAACTTATATTTCTCGTATTTCCCCAAAAATTTGTCTTCACGCTTGCTGCTGCTCATGGAAAACAAGGTAAATTTATTTTGAAACTAGTACAGAATCGAACTGTTTTTTTCCTATATTTCGAAGAGGATCCTGACTCTTGATTTCCTTGTTTGGACATCTGAAAATGTACAATAAAATTTTCTTTGTTCTTTGTAAAAAAAAAATTTGATACGTAATAAATAGACTGCCACTAGAATTCAAAATAGTGTTATGCAAGGCCGTCTTCCAGGTTGACTGTATGGATTCAAAGCTCATTTATAATAACTTAAATACAACTCTTGTAATCAATACAATGATAGCTGATGCCCTTTGGTATGTTACTAATGATACTCTTCATAAAGACCTACAAATCCCTTACGTCAATGACACTTCTCTCCATCTCTATGCGCGCTTCAAACAAAAACGTTTCGGCAACGAAACCCATCTCAAACAAATTCAGACACGCCTCATTATCTTTCAAAAATTCCTGAGAAGATTAAGAGGGAAATCGAACGTAAATATTTTCCATTTAAAATAAATTATATTATATCAAGCTTACATTATTTATCGTGCTTTTCCCGTAGAAGTCACCTTATCAAGTATTATTCTGTTCTTCATACTTTACGTTATTATTTCATTACTTTATACTGATGTACGAGTATATTTTTTTTGTATCGATCGTTATTTAAAAACTTTTAAAAAAACTATATTTATAAAGTGCCAAACAGAGAGATAAGAATCAATATTTTGCAAAAAAATTATACTTTTTGTCTTAGGAAAGGCTTTATTTTATTATCACGACACAGCAACTTAAATGAACAATAAGTAAACGAGATCTATTTGAAATAACATTAAGTAGTCACAAATATATTATTCCAGAATATCATACTTGTAAATGATAAAATAAAATCATGAATACACGTCTTATTATCAACAATTTATACTCATTTAAGATTAGTAGAAGAATATATACATGAATGTATGTAAGTATGTATATATATATATCTTCTTTTTTTTTTTTTGTTAATGAGTGAGTGAGTGAGTCGCCTTTTTGTTAAACGCTATCATCATATAGGTTATAGTTTGTACAAAGTAAAGAAATTAATATCAAATATCATATGACAACTTTAATTATCATTTGCTTTATGACTGTCACATAAAAGGGTAATCAAATATATATTTTTTAACTAAAATAAACTTTAAAAACGTTTTCCTTTGAAACATGTAAAACGATCGTATTATGTCTAAAGTTTTAAAATGTTAGTTATTAATGCAATAAAAGATATATAATCCATTAGTGTGTCGGTCGAATAAAATCGTCTGCAGCAAAAAAACTACCTCAATAAAATTCAAAATTAGACGTTACAACTCTGTAGCCAGGCCTGAAAGTTTCCACGTAGCTAAATTTTGAATATGAACTGGAAAAGAAAGGGAAAAAAAGGAAAATCCTATAAAAAATCTTAGGACAAAAAAATTTATACGAATGGAAATTTAAGAAAAACAACGTATTTCACAAGGAAATAGAGAAATTAACAGATGCGATGAAAAAATGAAGAATCTATTTCTACAGATACTTAAGGAGATAAATCAATATAAACTGACGAAAAGAATTTTCAACACTCGACAACACCAAAATGGATTACAGTGGTTAAATTACACCTGGAAGAAATGAGAATAAAAATCTAATATAAATAATAGATAGATAATTTTTTTAATAAGTAACAACTTTGGAGGAGTTGCAAGAGAAAACTTGAAAGAAATTAGAATCCACCTGGAAAAAACGAATAAACAAATTGAAATGTTGAGCGAATTCTTTACGAAAATGAAAAATTATTTCTCATTATTCACAGCCCATCAAATTCGAAATACTTAATAATATGTCATTAAACATTTAATATAACTAAACCACACAGTATTGTAAAAAAAAAAACTTATAAAACTATTCATAAATATAAATTCTGTACACTCTTTATTCTTTAAAATACTTATATGAGAGATTACTGTTCCTTTAAATTTGTAAATTATAATTTATTTGAAAGTCTGAGTTCCACAGAATTTAATATGTTAAAATCTATTCAAGTAATTACAGAAATCAAATCTGTGTTTTCTTCTGTTTCAAATAAAATGATGTTACATAACAGATTACTTTTTCCTTTCATCACAATTACGAAAAAGCCTTATTTATCCAATAACGTAAAACAAAATATGTTCTAATTTTATTTCGAATAACTTACTAAATTAATACCGGTTAACTTTATTTTTTTTTTAAATATTAATTAATCAACAGTTTACAAAACTTAAACGATAGTACATAAATTTAAAAATAATGTCATCTAATTGCTAACACACACGCTTTAAAAATTTCTAGCAAGCAGACTTAATTGAGTATTCGCGTGCTCGTGTGAGTATTGACCGTGTAAATAATCTCTAGTGATATCCAAAATAAGCTTAACTATTTGTAGGTGGAAATTAATACTGCATACCGTAAACGCGCATAAATAATGCGTATCTACAGATATGTATCAACACGCAAAACAATAGCAGTGGTTTAACAATTTTTTTTTTACTTATACCTTATTTTATTTTTATATACATAAAATGTTTCATAAATCAACTAGAAACATATATTTATTTCGTATTTAATTTACAGTATTTTTTTTTTTTTTTTTTTTTTTGTAGTAAACGTGAAATATAATTATGTTTACTTTCTTAAAATTTCTATGTAATTTGTACGTATTTTTTTTATGAGCACTTATTAACCAAACGACGGTGGATATTTTACGGTGGTTAAAAAAAACTCGTATCTTATCGTAACATATATTAGACGTCATGCTTATCGTGACTCGTTCATACGTTTTTAAAACTATATTCTTGCTGACCCCAGTGCCTTCTTCCGTTTCTCAGCCTTTAAATTTTACAATCCTGACAAAAAATGTCTATAACATATTTTTCAATCGAAGCGGTCAAGACTTTTGGTATTTTTAAAAGACAACCGTAATTTAGAAACGAATATTTATTACACGCAAGAGTGTATGAGTGAGCACAATAATTTGACGGTGGACAATGTGATATAGAAAATGGAAAATGAGGTTTAAGCTCGGCTACAATATTTCAGTTAACCATAATATCGTATCAAAATATCGATGAAAATTTTTCGGCTAATTAGTAAGTAATCATTGTTACTTAAGTTAAAAATTACTGTTGATATTTGGAGGGAAAGATAAAGTATTAAGGAAGATGTTAAGATCCGATTTCAAGAAAAATCGTCGAGTTCTTTGTTTCTTTATACCAAAACAGAAGAATAACATCTGGCTGAGTTGATTCAATTAATTAATTGCTTTAAAAGATAAGAATTGATCTGTCCTGGATATTTGAGTACGATCGTGAAAAAAAGCGACAAAGCAAAGAGTGGCACACTCCGTCATCTCCTCGACCGAAAAAATGTCGAATGAGCAAATCAAAGATCAAAACAATGCCGTATTGGTTTTTTGACAATAGGCGTATCGTGGATAAATAATTTGTTCCTCCAGGACAAACGGCCAACCAAGTGTTTTACAAAGATGTCCTTGAAAGGCTCAGGAAAAGAGTGATTCGCGTGAGACCAGACATTGCAGACAAGCGGATGCTTCATCCTGACAATGCCCCGTGTCACACGGCCATTTCCATCCGGGAATTTTTGACCTCAAAACGCATTCCCGCGGTTACTCAACCCCCCCCCCCCTATTTACCTGCTTTGAGTTCTTGTGACTTTTCCTTTTCCCAAAATTGAAACACGTCTTAAAAGGACGTCATTTTGGAATTCTAGAGAACATTCAAAAGACTGACCGACCGGTTAAAAGCCCTACCAGCTGAAGCCTTCCAGCGCTGCTACCAGAAGTGGGAACAACGACTCCGCCGGTGTACAGCTGCCCAAGTGAACTACTTTGAAGGGGATAATATTGTTGTTTGAAAAAATAAAAACTTTGGTAAGTAAAAAGTCAGTCTCATTACTTTTCTCACACATCTCGTTTATTACTAAATAATTAACGGTGCTATAAGTTAATTCAAATAGGATTTTTCATCGCATTCACCAAACAGCTCTGATTTGGTTCCGTCCAATTATAACTTTTCTGGATCGCTGAAAAAAATTAACGGAAGCAAAAAATTCAAGAATAATGTTGGTGTAATTGAACTAGATGGAAGTAGTTTGAGGTACGACTGACTTTTTACAATGATGGGATACACGCCGCAGTGCAGAAACAATAGACCGAATAAATATATAAATAACAGTTTTTGATTATATTGAAAATAAAATTTACGGGAAAAAAGTCGTGTTGGTATTTAAATCATCTTCTGATTTTAAAAATACAAGTTTAAAACTTCAACCGATTATCTAACTTCTTACTGCATTTCACTAAAAACAATTAGGAATCCATAAAAGGATTAGAATATTTGTCATATCTTCAATAAGAAAAATCATTGAGCATAACTAGCAAAACTCTCGCAGAAAAAATGAAGGAGGAAGGGATCGAGAATAAATGGAGTATATGAATGACGGTAAAGAGATTTACCCACAGAGAGTTCACGAAACAAAAAACAACTATACCCGAGGAGAAAGTACCTCACGTCCCGCCTAAAGTACGGGCATTCATCTTACTTACAACTTTTAGCAAGCTTTTCTATCGTTAATGAGGAATGGGACCGCGCATTACTGATACAGGCTTTGCGTAGATCAGCTCAAATAAATTCTA